>NW_024082561.1:0-78136 GCF_003009895.1 Hyaena hyaena
TGGAGGAGGGCACTTTGGGGATGAGCACTGAGTGTTATGTAGAAACTAATTTGACAATAAACTATTTGTAAAAAAAATAAAATAAAATAAAATAAAAAAAAAAAAAAAAAAAAACATGAACAGCCATTACCGTAGAAACAAATGCTCATTGTTACAGGCCACTGTGGTTTTGATTGATTTGTTCAAATACTGTGTAAATGACTAATACAATTTTTATATATTTTTGCATAGAGATTGATAGGTTTTATGGAAACCAATCACATAAAGATGTATACTTGGGAATCTATTCTTAAGAAGATATAAAAACATAAAGAAAAGTTTTAAAAAATAATTATTTGAATTAAAAGAGTAAAATTTATTCCATGGTAGAAACATCTAACTGAAGTTACACAGAGCAATAATGATGGCAATTTTTATATGTCATTCAGACTTGAGTCTAAATTATATAAATAAAATATGTATATGATAATGTGTCCATATGCATACATGTTTAATGTATATAATATACATACATGTGGGTACATATTTTGATGTGTATACAATTACTTCATGGATTAAATGGATAAATATAACTCCAGTTACTCCTCATCAAAAATTGGTGTCCAGCACCAGATATAGTACCTAACTTGACTTCTAGTTGGTTAAGCATCCGACTTCGGCTCAGGTCATGATCTCACGGTTCGTGGGTTCGAATCCTGTGTCAGGCTCTGTGCTGACAGCTAGCTCAGAGCCTGGAGCCTGTTTCAGATTCTGTGTCTCCCTCTCTCTCTGACCCTCCCCTGCTCACACTGTCTCTCTCTCTCAGAAATAAATTAAAAAACATTTTAAAAAAACTAATGACTTTAAAAAAAAGAAATTTTCCTTATGATCTTTGTTTCAAAGTAATACACCAATTGGTATACTTACTTGAATATATGTTTTCTAACTCAATGGAGGCCCAAAGGGTATGAATGAAGATATTTTTTCCTAGTGTAAGAAAGTAAACCATTACAGCCTAAAAAGAACCATTAGCTCCATGGCCTCATTCATGCTATGAGTTCCAGGTATGAGATATTAGCAAAGCATTTTTTTCATTATGGTTAAATCCATTAATATCCTCACAACATAGGTCATAGCTACTGTGATTTACAGAGAAGCTAGCAATTAGTGACCGACTCTTGATTTTGGTTCAGATCATGACCTCACCGTTTGAGAGAATGAGCCCTGTGTAAGGGCTCTGCACTGGTGATATGGAGACTGCTTGGGATTCTCTCTCCCACTGCCCCTCCCTGTTTGATCACCAGCTCTCTCTCTCTCTCTCTCTCTCTCTCTCTCTCAAAATAAATAAATAAACATAAAGAAAAGCATGAGCTGGATACCTAAATTACGGTCTTTGCAAATTTCCTTCTGCTCTATGTACTTTATCTTAATAGTTTTGAAACCTGTGATAATTTCAATGCAGCCCAAATGATCAATCTTTTATGTGTGATGCCCTTCATGTCCTATCTGGAAAGCTACTTCATACTCCAAATTGATGACGGCATGACTGCTTGTTATTTTTATGAACCTTTATTCCTGTACTTTAGATCTACAATGTAGCTGGATTGTTTCATATGATACAAAGTAAGGGTTCAGATTTAATCTCCTTCAGTATGATGTCCCTCTTGATCCATCACACTGTATTAGGAAGAACATTCTTTTGTTAGTTATCTGAGGAGTCACCCTGGTCACAAATTAAGTGTCCCAAGAGATAGAAATCTGTGAACTATGTTTTATACCTTTGTGACAACCACAGTGTCCTCATTACTGAGTCTTTAACTCAGTCTTAATAGTCACCAGAGTATTCTCCCCACATTCTTTCTTCCTCTTCAAAATTGCCTTGATTCTTTTTAGTTCTCTGAATTCCCTATACAGTTTAGAATTTGCTTTACAAAATAAATACTAGTAACTGGATTTTTACTGGGAGTACTTTGAAGCTACAGATCACTTTGTTGAAATAGACATATTGAGTCTTCTGATGCATGAGAGGTGTCACAGATAAAGGTCTGGCCTGTGGGTCCCAATTCCAGTCAAGTTTGAAAAGTGATCACAGCTCTGCACCTTTCTATGGGGTTGGCTTAGGCTTTTGTCTGCCTGCATCACAGTTCAACATCATCCTCTGCCCAATCCGGTTTTCTCTCTCCAGAGATGTTCATCTCAAGAATATTCCCCCATCAGGGGCTCCTGGGTGGCTCAGGAAGTTAAGCACTCGACTCCTGATTTCAAATCAGGTCATGATCTCACCATTGTTGTGTTCGTCTCCACCTCTGCGCTGACAATATGCAGCCTGCTTGGGATTCGCTTTACCTCCTCCTGCCTCTGACCCTCCCCTCCAATCTCTTTCTCTGTCTCTGTCTCTGTCTCTCTATCTGTCTCAAAGTAAAATAACATCAAAAATTTTAAAAAAGGAATATTCCCCAACCAGTGCTAAATTCAAAGTGAGGCTGGTGTGCAGGGAACAATGCCTGTAACCGATGATGTCCGTGGCACAGGCCAGATTGTCATAATGACCTTCAGACATAAGAGGTGTTCATTGTCCAAAATCAACAGGGACAGAATGGCAGAAATAGGGATTGGTGGCAATAGACCTTGATCACATGTTATTAGAAATAAATCAATGTGCAGTCACTGAGAGAATTTTGTCTCTCTTACTGGAAAACTCTAGGTCAGGTGAGCTGAAGCCTAAAGTCACTGCTTCTGACTCAGTTCCTCCACCTCAGCCAGGTCAGCATCTCAAAGCTCATGGACTGAGCGCAAGGTCAGGTCTTGAAGGAAGGACCCTGAAGCTTTGCCAGAGATATATTGAGCACATCTTGCTCCCTCATTCTCCTTAAGCAACTCAGGGCCCATGCCTGTGCTCAGAATGTCCTTTCTCTGCCCTGATGAGTTAGCTCGCTGCTAGGAGGAGACAAGGGGAAAGGCCATGCTCCAGTGGGTGGAGAAGAAAACTTTTCTCTGTGCTTAGTGTTTAGTGTTTGAGAAATTAGAAGGGATGAAACAGAGGGTTCATATATGGATCTTTAGTTAGCTTGGATGGTGCCAGAATTTTCTTCTAGAGTCTTGCATTGACAGAATATGTTAATGCTTTGCACTGTCTCTGTCTTTCTCAAAATAAATAAATAAACTTATAAAAAGTTGAGATGTGAGACACCTAGAGCCCTGTTTCCCATCTGCACCCCATGAAGATTATTTTAGACATCACTAACAAGGGCTTATTATTTCCAGGTAATGACGGTGACCAACTTTGATGGGCTCAGGTTTATGTCCAGGGCACAACAGAGTTTGTAAACATGCAGAAAACAAAAATGTCTGCTTACAATTAGGAACCCTCTTCCTTTGGTTAACAGAGAGTATAGGAAATTTTCAAGCTTTTTCTTGAACAAGAAAGAATTTTTATAGATTTTGTATTTTCTGGATATTTTCTGGCAAGAAGTTATGAGACAAGGAGCCAATACATAAGGAGACCTTTAACTTTTCATGTTAAGTTTCATAGGCAATAGAAGTGTTCTTTGAAATTCAAGCATTCCAAAGAATACTTTGTAAAATTAACCTTCCAAAATGGATATATAGTAAAAGAAACAGAAAAGATGGATATTTTTCAGACATATCTCCAAACATATCGACTTCACATACAATGTGTGATGTAATTCTTTTTTTTAAATGTAGGTGACATACTGTGTTATATAATGTGATTCACGATCTGACATCTGTAATGACCAGTTCTTCACTCACCTTAAGATGTATAAGATTACCGTATATTTTTCTTTTTTATTTTTTTGTTATGTTTTTTAGTTTCAGTTACATAACTCTCTGAATTCATTCACAGGAAGGATTCATTAGGAGGACTGCAATTCTCAAGGGCAAACAGGACTGCATGAACTAGTGCTATAAGAAAGATCAATGAATAAAATCACACAAAAAGGTAAATAAAATGCCAACTAGTAAAATACAGGACAAAGGCTATTATAATCCTATTTCTTTCACAATATTTCCATAGCAACTGAGTCCCTCCACAGAGTTGAAGGTCTACTGTCAATATCACTTTTACACAGTATCTTTTCCCACCCTGGTACAAAATATTCCTGGAGGGTTTCTAGAAGGTTTTCGCACTGACCTTGTTTGTATAATCATGCCTACCATTGTATGATACCAAGGTTTTTTTGTTTTTCATTTTTTTGTTTTTCAGTTCAGTATGACTTTGGGTTTAAATTCCCTGAGATCTAATGAAACCACAAATCTATTGTTTCAGTTTCTCCGGGATTTTGTTTACAGGACTGTGACTCTCTTTGTGGGGTCACTTGAAGCTGACACAATTCTCACAAAGGTTTCAATATGACATATGTCAGGCCGCCACATGATGGATCATCAGGTCCTTTCCCTGTTTTCATGAATGATGGTTGGTAAACTGACACCCCTCAGCAGCTCTGAACCTGCATCCGATTCCACAGTGACTGTCATTAAGTGAAGACCCAAGAAGATGTCAGTCATAGATGCAGGTTACACCTAGCCATTAAAAAAGTTGTCATAGTTTTTGCTCTTCTCACATACAGAATCTGTTTTTGAACTCACTGACTCATGGTTGTTGCCGCCGAACATAAACCAGCGCGAGACTCAGCTTCTCCCACGGCACTAGCAGGACCACAGAACCTCTGGCACACACTAGTTGTGCAGAATGAGAAAGCCCCCATATAGGACAGGATTTTCTAAGCATCCAAAAGAAAATGGTAATGAATAAAATGAAACATTACAAAATGACACATTGTTCATTGTGTCCAATGAGCTTAGAAATTGCTTCTCTTAAGAAATCTCTTTGATTTGTGTGTGTGTGGGGTGTTTGTGTGAGTATCCATATCTCACATAAAATATATGATGTGCGTTATCTGTCTAGTATCTATCTATCTATCTATCTATCTATCTATCTATCTATCTAAATACCTATCAGAAAAGAATGACAGGATACACACCATATGTAACAAATGGTTACCACAAATTCCACACTCACTGCCTGAAGCACAACATTCTTCTCTCCTAGTCTTCTAAGCAGGGCTGTTAGTTCTCTGCCTGTGATGAGAGATTCTTTTCTCCCTGCTTTTTACTTTCATCTTTCCAAAGGTCCCAGAGTGAGTATAATTCATTGTTTAGCCATTATTAAATTGTCTAAAACCATTAGCCTGGAAACAGCAGGTACCAGAAGCTCTAGAACTCTCTCTAGTTCATCCTGTGGTTTGGAGATACTCTGCTAGTCAGCCAGAGCCGGGCGGCTCTGTTTCCTCCTGGACAGTAGCTGAGAGGAATCCAAGTAGGATGGCCATTCTCCTGCCAGAAAGTGACACAGGACACTCAAGTCCACACCCTCAGGGTCTCTGGAGCTTTCTCAGAAGGGCAGGGCTGTGAGCACTGTGTCTTCCCAGACACTCAGATCCTTCTTCACACTCAGCAGTAAGGAATTTGTCTCTGGTAGTTTCCTTCCAAGCACAGAACACATCGGAAGGTACTTTGCTCACAGGAGAGGTCCCTGTGGCCCTGCCTTTGGCTCTTTCCCCTCTGCCACACCCACCAGGGGATTTGCATGTGGTCCCCTGGGAGGCCCTGCCCTATGACATAAAGCTCAGCTCTGTCCTTCTTTACCTGTGAGGACCCATCAGTCCCGCTTCTCACAATGAGGTTCCCTGATCAGCTGCTGGGGCTGCTGGTGCTCTGGATCCCAGGTGAGGGCGGAGGGGGTGAGAGAGGAGCACGGGGTGTGGAGGGAGAGCTCTGGGGGCACCCCTGCTCCCCATGTGTATTCTGTCCATGGGTGGGACTGCCCTCCACCAAGGGGAATTTAATTTGGGGGCCTGGGAAATCAAGAAGAAACGGAAAGGATCAAGGAACAGTGCTTTAGTGAGATGCTGGAAAAGAAAGAGGCTGCTTTGTGCCCACAATTTTGGGTTGTCTTTGGAAATTGAAGATAATTAGAATATGAATCAAATCACAGAAAATGATTTAGCCTAAAATATAAAAACAACTTAAATCATAAAAATTGCTCATAATATTTCTACATAACCTTGCACCAATCTCTCATTATTTTAGGATGCAGTGGGGATGTGGTGCTGACGCAGACCCCACTCTCCCTGCCCGTCACCCTTGGACAGCCGGCCTCCATCTCCTGTAGGGCCAGTCAGAGCCTCCTGCACAGTAATGGATACACGTATTTATATTGGTACCTGCAGACGCCAGGCCAGTCTCCACGACTCCTCATCTATCTTGTTTCCAACCGGGCCTCTGGGGTCCCTGACAGGTTCAGTGGCAGCGGGTCAGGGATAGATTTCACCCTGACAATCAGCAGGGTGGAGGCTGAGGACATTGGGGTTTATTACTGCATGCAAGCTACACATGATCCTCCCACAGTGATTCAGCCCCGAACACAAACCTCTCTGTGTGGCGTGACACCACTCTCCACACATGTTGCTTGAGTGGGGAGCAGGCACAGCAGAGTCTCTGTTGCCCTAAGAGGCAGGTGCTGGGGACGTCAGGGCATCACGTGCAGCTGAGGGCTCTGGACCATGGCATGGCCCCTCAACTGCACCAGCCCAGCTCCGTTCGGGAACGGAGGTGATTGACTGCCCTCTGAGCAGTAGGAGGGAAGGGAGAGCAGACCTGCACCCCATCCACACCCTCCCCTCCTGTGTGCATGGGTCAAGGACATCGAGTCAGCTGGAACGTCACAAAACTGAGGTATATTTGTGACAACACAAGTACAATACATTTCGGAGATAACGAATTTTGATATAATTTTAATAAGATAATACTTGGCATCGTTCTGAAATATTATTTTTTGTTTTCCCACTTTTTGAACTTCTTCTTTACCAGTTACACTAACTCTCTTTTACTATCTTTTCAAGGTGATGCTCTATACACACTATCCCCACAGAAGATATTGCTCAGAACAATTAATTAAATTGTTTGGTCTTCAAGGACCAAAAGAGATTTGTAAATTCATAGCAGATGCAAGCTCCTCATCCCTTAAACTAGCTATGTATACAGTGTAATTTTACTCAGTCATAAAAAGAATAAAATGTTGCCAATTGCAGCAACATAGATGGAGAGAGCATGTTATGCTAGGGGAGATAAGTCACAGGGAGAAAGAACAATACATATGATTTCATTTATATATGGAACCTGAAAAACAAAGTCAACAAACAGAAACAAAAGCAGAAACAGACCCTGAAAATACAGAGAACAGACTGATGGTTGCAGAAGGGGAAAGCAGGGGTCGGGGAGGGCAGGGTGGGTGGAGGGGAGTAGAAGGTACAGTTCTGGAATGAAAGAGTCACAGGAGTGAAAGGTGCAGCACAGGGAACACACTCAATGGCACCACAGTGGTGGTGTGTGGGGATAGAAGGTGGCTGTGCTTGTGGTAAGTGCAGTTTCGTGTGTAGACTCGTCAAATCTCTGTGCTGTACATCTGACCCCTATGTAACACTGCGTATCAACCATACTTTAATAAAACAATGTGCACGCGCACGCACACACACACGCACACACACACCTCACCCTAGTCCTAGAAGTGTTATTTGCCTCAACTACATTTTTCTGAGAAAAAAAAGGAATTCTTGGAATTTCAAAGTGGGTTCTCAGAGTGCAAAACAACCGGAAAGATGTAGAGAATTGAACGTACTTCGTGTGCCACAGGAAGGGTACAGAACGATATGAAATATTGTTCCCAAAATGTGACATCTTAAGATCATTTTAATTGGAAAATGACACAATTTGGTAGTCTGCCAAAAAACGTTTCAAATAACAGTCAATTACATTAGTTTTATGGAACACGGACTTACCTGAAAATGAACCTGAACTGCATATTCTCTTGAAAAAGGATAAGAATTTGATCCAGATCTTTGAGAAGATCTTAATTAAAATATTCCTTAAAAATTATATCTGATCTTGATACAAGTAAAAGAATGACTGAATCGATATGATCCTGTGTCTGGTTGAGTAAATACAGTTTCTTTATTGCCTGTAAGTGCCTATTCCAGGAGATTGGATTCCATGGTCTCTGTAATTAAAATGCAGTAATGCCATATACCCCCTGCGTGCACAGAGGCACAGTCTCCGCCACTATTCACATCCTTTCCAGGGCGATACACTCGTTACAATCAGTGAACCTGTACATCGTTACCACGCACATGGACGGTTCCCACTGTAGTTCAGTCCTGCTGCTGGTGGATCTAAGGGTTTGGACAAACGTCTCACGATGTGTACCCAGGACAGCATTGTACCGCATCATCTCACCCTCCTCAGACTTCTCTGTGCTCTGCTTATTCATCCTTCTCTCCCCTCGAACCCTTGGCATCCACTCAACTTTTGACTGTCTCCATGGACAGTACATTATGCTTTTTTCAGCTGAATCATATTTCACTGCCTGGATGCATCATAGTTGATTTCTCCATTGGCTCAGTTTCAATAATGGTATCACATGAAGATCAAACAGATTAGTGTCTTTTTCAAGTATCTTTCCTCTCTCTCTCTCTCTCTCTCTCAGGTGAATCAAACTTTCCTATAGCCAACAAGCAAACATACAAATAAACAATCAGTCTATCTCACATCAAACAGTGGAAGAATATTTTTTAAATGACGAGAAAGTTGTGGGGTTTAATGAGACTTCTCAGGAGAAAATTTCCATCCCTCATGGGAGAGACTTTCGGGTCGGAATGCAAATCGCTACAGAGAGTAAAGAGTGCATAAAAGTAGAGAGATGATGAGGTGACATGAGGTCAAAGGAAACTTCTGTCTCCCTTTGCCCTATTAGATTGAGGTGATCTGGGCCTCCCAAGGGAGTAGCATCCCTGGAAGAATAACCTTCATGGGCAACATGAGACATTGCTCCCATCTCTCCACAGGACTCAGACGAATCTCAGGTATCTCTACAAAATGTATTTCTTTATGTATTTACTACAAGAAAAAAGAAAACAAAAAGAAACTAGAATATTGGGAAGTAATTCAGATTAGCCAGGCAGAGTCAGGGATGTGAAGGATCTAGATCATTGAGGCTCATAAGTCACCTGCTTCACATGGTTGAGAAGTCACTTATAAAGTCAGAAGATCAATACATTCATCAGTGTATGTGAACTACCTGTGACCAGAATATGTATCTGTGCGTTTGTCCTCTAGTGGGTGACAGTTTGCAGTTACTTAGAAAAGGTGACCAGTCTCACACAGGTCCCAGGAATCTATTCAACAGGCTTGCAGCTGGAAATGCACCCTCTGCTGGATGGCTGGTCTCAGGTCTCATGCAGGAAAGCTCCCCTTTCACCAGAAAGAACTTGCACTGGGACTCAGTCAGGACACAGGCTTCTGTCTCTCCTCTTGGCCAAAGCAGGATGAGTGTGAGTTGTTTGGATTGATAAAATTTATACATCAAAGTCCACAGGATGTATACCAGCATCATACCCAGCACACCATAAACTCTGGCCCCAGGTCAATGGACTCACAAGTGACACCAACAAGGTATCTTCGCAAGGTACACAAATCACACCCTGGTTTCCAGGGTCATGGACCCCAATGAACAGACTGAGGCACAGAAACCAAACCACAATGAAAGCCACTTGGGTAAGTCCTTGCTCATTCAGTGGACGGTGGCCACGGCTGAGATGCCTGGAGTTCTCCCCACCTGGATCTCACACGTGTGCTCTTACATGGCTCATAGATGTTGTTAGCCATGAGTAATGTGCATGCCCCGCTCCGTCTTATTGTCCAGGGTATGACATAGTTTATAAACATGCAGGAGAGAAAGAGTCTTCTTTGGAATTAGGGATTCCTTTAGTTTACAGGTAGTACAGGAAAATTTTAAAGCCTTTTCCTGATCAAGAAAATATTTTTATAAGATTTTGACTTTCCTGGATATTTTGTGAAAAGAAATTTGGAGATCATCAAAACCAAACAGAAAAGGAGACTTTTAAAGTTTCAGGTTAAGTTTTGTATGAAATAGTAATACTCTGAAATGCAAGCATTCGAAAGACTACTTTATAAAACAAACATTTTCAAAACTAAAATAGAAAAAAGAACATGACAGGCAAATAATTTTCAGTGATTTTCCACACTGTGATATTTCACATATGATAATGTATAATGTCATTCTTTTTTTAATTTTTTAATGTTTTTATTTATTTGTGAGAGACAGAGTACAAGTGGGGGAAGGGCAGAGAGAGAGGAAGACACAGAATCAGAAGCAGGCTCCAGGCTCTGAGCTGTCAGCACAGAGCCCAACATGGGGATCGAGTTCTTGAACTGTGAGATCATGACCTGAGCTGAGGTCAGATGCTTAATCTACTGAGCCACCCAGGCGCCCAACGATTTTTTTTTTTTTTTTAGTATACTTGACACAGTGTTATATAATGTGATTCACTATCTAACATCTGCAATGCGTAGTTCTTCAAACCCATCTTAAGATTTATAATATTGTGTTGTATTTTTCCTTTTTTTGTCTTTATTCTTTTCATTTTCAATTGCTTATCTTTCTAATTCATTCACTACAAGGATTGATCAGGAGGGCTGGAACTGTCAAGAGTAAAACTCAGTATTGCATTGGTCACCACTATAAAGATCAGTGAAGAAAACACATAAAAGTGTAAATAAAATGCCAACTAGTATAATATGGAAAATGGTCTATTTTACTCTGACTTCTGTCACAATATGTCATCAATCAGAAACTGGGTCCCTCCACTGATTTCAGGCTTTACTTTTTTTTTTTTTTTTGAGAGAGAGAGAGTGCACTGGTGAGTGGGGGAGAGGCACAAGGAGAGGCAGGGAATCCCAAACAGGCTCCACACTTGGTGCAGGGCCTGATGTGGAACTCAGTCTCACAACCCTGGGGTCATGACCTGAGCCAAAGTTAAGGCTCCAACACTTAACTGACTGAGCCATCCAAGTGCCCCAAGGTTTTGTCTCAATACACATTTACACAATATTGCTTCCTACCTTGGTACAAAATCTTCTTCCTGGAGGATTTGAGAAGGTATTCATAGTAATCTATGTTGTGTAATCATGTCTACAATTGTATGTATTCAGCTTTTTTTTCAGTTCAGTATGATTTTGGTTTAGATTCCCTGAGATCTAATCAAAACACAAACTCTATTCTCTTAGTTTCTCCAAGATTTTGTTTACAGGACTGTGACTCCCTTTGTGGGGTCACTTGAAGCTGACACAATTCTCACAAACGATTCAATATGACATATATCAAGCTGTTGCAGGAAGGATCATGGAGTCATGTCCTTATTTTCATGAAGGATAGTTGGTAAACTGATGCCTCCAGCAACTCTGAACCCTGGCCCGATTCCACAGTGACTGTCGTTAAGTAAAGACCCCAAAAAATGTCAGTCATAGACACAGGTTACACCCAGACATTAAAATAGTTGTCCCAGTTTTTGCTATTCTCACATACAGAATCTGCTTTTGAACTCAGTGACTCACGGTTGACATAAAAACCAGTGAGAGACTCAGCTTCTCAGAGAGTGCTGACAAGAAAACAGAACCTCTCACAGACACTGGTTATACATGATGAGAAAGTCTCCGTAAAGGAAAGGATTTTATAAGCATCAAAAGGAAAAAGGAGGAGGTGCTTGGGTGGCTCAGTCAGTTAAGTGTTTGACTTCAGCTCAGGTTGTGATCTTGCCATTCCCGAGTTCAAGCCTGGGTCAGGCTCTGTGCTGACAGCTTAGAGCCTGGAGCCTGCTTCAGATTCTGTGTCTCCCCTTCTCTCTGCCCCTCCCCCATTTGTGTTTTCTTTCTCTCTCTCTCAAAAATAAACATTTAAAAAAGGAAAATGACAATAAAATAAAATATTTCAAAATGAAACATTGTTCATTCTGTCCAAGCTACTTAGAAAGTGCTTTCTTTAAGAAATCTCTTTGATTTGGGAGGTATATATCATATATATATCATATGGTGTGTGTGTGTTGTCTGTCTATACTATCTGTCTACTTATATCCGGGGGGAGAGAGAGGAGGATGACAGGATACACATCACATGTAACAAATGGTTACCCCCACTGCACACTCACTGCCTGAAGCATAACATTCTTCTCCTTTCCTCCTGCCGCCGAACATAAACCAGCGCGAGACTCAGCTTCTCCCACGGCACTAGCAGGACCACAGAACCTCTGGCACACACTAGTTGTGCAGAATGAGAAAGCCCCCATATAGGACAGGATTTTCTAAGCATCCAAAAGAAAATGGTAATGAATAAAATGAAACATTACAAAATGACACATTGTTCATTGTGTCCAATGAGCTTAGAAATTGCTTCTCTTAAGAAATCTCTTTGATTTGTGTGTGTGTGTGGGGTGTTTGTGTGAGTATCCGTATCTCACATAAAATATATGATGTGCGTTATCTGTCTAGTATCTATCTATCTATCTATCTATCTATCTATCTATCTATCTATCTAAATATCTATCAGAAAAGAATGACAGGATACACACCATATGTAACAAATGGTTACCACAAATTCCACACTCACTGCCTGAAGCACAACATTCTTCTCTCCTAGTCTCCTAAGCAGGGCTGTTAGTTCTCTGCCTGTGATGAGAGATTCTTTTCTCCCTGCTTTTTACTTTCATCTTTCCAAAGGTCCCAGAGTGAGTATAATTCATTGTTTAGCCATTATTAAATTGTCTAAAACCATTAGCCTGGAAACAGCAGGTACCAGAAGCTCTAGAACTCTCTCTAGTTCATCCTGTGGTTTGGAGATACTCTGCTAGTCAGCCAGAGCCGGGCGGCTCTGTTTCCTCCTGGACAGTAGCTGAGAGGATCCAAGTAGGATGGCCATTCTCCTGCCAGAAAGTGACACAGGACACTCAAGTCCACACCCTCAGGGTCTCTGGAGCTTTCTCAGAAGGGCAGGGCTGTGAGCACTGTGTCTTCCCAGACACTCAGATCCTTCTTCACACTCAGCAGTAAGGAATTTGTCTCTGGTAGTTTCCTTCCAAGCACAGAACACATCGGAAGGTACTTTGCTCACAGGAGAGGTCCCTGTGGCCCTGCCTTTGGCTCTTTCCCCTCTGCCACACCCACCAGGGGATTTGCATGTGGTCCCCTGGGAGGCCCTGCCCTCTGACATAAAGCTCAGCTCTGTCCTTCTTTACCTGTGAGGACCCATCAGTCCCGCTTCTCACAATGAGGTTCCCTGGTCAGCTGCTGGGGCTGCTGGTGCTCTGGATCCCAGGTGAGGGCGGAGGGGGTGAGAGAGGAGCACGGGGTGTGGGGGGAGAGCTCTGGGGGTGCCCCTGCTCCCCATGTGTATTCTGTCCTTGGGTGGGACTGCCCTCCAGCAAGGGGAACTTAATTTGGGGGCCCGGGAAATCAAGAAGAAACGGAAAGGATCAAGGAACAGTGCTTTAGTGAGATGCTGGGGAATAGAGGCTACTGTGTGCCTACAACTCTTGGGTTGTCTTTGGAAATTGAATAATTAGAATATGAATCATATCACAGAAAATGATTTAGCCTAAAATACAAAAACAACTTAAATCATAAAAATTGCTCATAATACTTCTACATAACCTTGCACCAATCTCTCATTATTTTAGGATCCAATGGGGATGTCGTGCTGTCACAGACCCCTCTCTCCCTGCCCATCACCCTTGGACAGCCGGCTTCCATCTCCTGCAGGGCCAGTCAGAGCCTCCTACACAGTGGTGGATACACCTATTTAGATTGGTACCTGCAGAAGCCAGGCCAGTCTCCACGGCTCCTCATCTATCTTGTTTCCAACCGGGCCTCTGGGGTTCCTGACAGGTTCAGTGGCAGCGGGTCAGGGACAGATTTCACCCTGACAATCAGCAGGGTGGAGGCTGAGGACATCGGGGTTTATTACTGCTACCAAGGTACACACGCTCCTCCCACAGTGATTCAGCCCCGAACACAAACCTCTCTGGGTGGCGCGACACCACCCTCCACATGTGTTGCTTGAGTGGGGAGCAGGCACAGCAGAGCCTCCGTTGTCCTAAGAGGCAGGTGCTGGGGACGTCAGGGCATCACATGCAGCTGAGGGCTCTGGACCATGTCCTGGCCCCTCAGCAGAACCAGCCCAGCACAGCAGGACCCACCCCAGGATGGAGGTGATTCATGTGCCCTCTGAGCAGTAGGAGGAAAGGGAGAGCGGACCTGCACCCTCCCCTCCTGTGTGCATGTGTCAAGGACATCAAGTCAGCTGAAGAGTCAGCAAACAGAGGCATATTTGTGACAATACAAGTTGAATATGTTTCGGAGTTAACAAGTTTGGCATATTTAATATTCTTAATATGATACAATAATATTTGGTATCATTCAAATTATTATTTTTATTTTCTCACTCTCTGAACTTCTACTTTACAAGTTACACTAACCCCTCTTTTACTACGTTCTTTAGACAGCATTAAATACACGCTGTCCTCATAGCAAACGTGGCTGAGAATGAGTAATATAAGGGTTTGGTGTTTTTGCACCAAAATTGTAAACTCATAGCACATATATGCCCCTAGTCCTATAAGAAAGATGTGGTCTGTGTACACTATGAGATTTTACTAAACAACAAAGAAGAATGGAATCTTGCCATTTTTGACAACATGGACAGACCATGAGCATTTTATATAATGTGAAATAAGTCAGACAGAAAATAACAAATACTGTGTGATTTCATTTGTATGTGAAATCCAAAAAACAAAAGTCACACACCAACCAAACAAAAGCAGAACCGATCCATGAAATCAGAGAACAATCTGGTGGTTGCCACAGATTGAAATTTCAAAGTGGGTTCTGGCATTCAAAGTAACCTAAAAGAGGCAGAGCATAGAATGTACTTCATATAGCTCAGGAAGGATGCAGAATGATAGGAATTCTTTTTTCCCAAAAGGTAACATTTTAAGACCATTTAGCCTAAATATTATTTTTGAATTGACAAATTTGGTACTATAGGTACCAACAAAGGTTCATGCAACAGACAAAAACATTAGTTTAATAGCACATGATCTGAAAATGAATCTGAATCGTGTATTCCATTGAAAATGTACAGAAATCAGGACACTGGGTGACACATTCGGTTAAGTGTCCAACTCTTCATTGGTGCTTAGGTCATTACCTTAAGGTTAGTGAGATCAAGCCCTGCATCCGGCTCTGTGTTGACAGTGTGGAGCCTGCTTGAGATTCTCTCTCTCTCTCTCTCTCTCTCTCTCTCTCTCTCTCAAAATAAAATAAAAAAACTAAAAAAAAGTAAAAAGTAGATTTAAATACTGTCACATTTGATGGAAAAGAGCACTACTTTATACGAATCTTTGAACTAAACAATTATTACACAATTTTGAAATTATTTTCTTTGTAATTGAAGAGAGTGATAGAATGCGTTAAGCAGGTGTTTTGAATTCTATGCAAATATGAAGCTACTTTCAGTTTCATGTATTATGTATTATCATATTGCAAGAAATGTCAGATGAAACGTTAAAATATCATTGTACACATTTATATCTAAATTTTTTTAATTTAATGTTTATTTATTTTTGAGAGAGAGAGAGGGAGACCGAGCATGAGTAGGGTAGGGGCAGAGAGAAAGGGAGACCCAGAATCTCAAGCAGGCTCCAGGATCTGAGCTGTCAGCGCAGAGCCTGAGGTGGGGCTCGAACTCACAAGCTGTGAGTTCATGACCTGAGCTGAAGTTGGATGCTCAACTGACTGAGCCACCCAGGCACCCCTCTAAAATTAAATTCACGGGAACCTGGATGGCTCATTCGGTTGAGCATCTGACTCTTGATCTTGGCTCAGGTCATGATCTCACAATTCGTGAGTTCAAGCCTCATATCAGGTTCCATGACGACAGTGTGGAACCTGCTTGACCCTCTCCCTCTCTCTCTGTCCCTCCTCTGCTTGCTCTCTCTCTCAAAATAAATAAATATTTTTAAAATTTTTAATTAAATTCATTTTTACACAAAACTGATTTGTGTGAAGAGTTAAATCATTTTAAAAAATGGTTCTATAAGCATCATCAGGTCTAGACATATTAACATTTATATTTCAAAATGATACATCAGACATGCATCATGTCATAAACCATAAAATATTCCTCAAAGTCCAATTAACAGTTGCAATAGCAAAAAATAATCACTATCAGAATTAAAAATATTCAAATGACATTTGTGGTCTTGTATTTGCCAAAGACTGATGTCCTTTTCAATTTTAAATGGAAATTGAATTTGCTAAAAGTACAAATTTTGATGCCCTGATACATTAAATTGCAGAAAAGCAATCCAGAAATCGTATAACCAGTCAAAATGTCACATTAATCAAGTATTATCATCTATTATATGTACTTATTTATTGCATTTATAAAATTATAGCACACAAATATGATTTTTGCTAATACTTCTTTGTCTTTGTTTACGGCAGCCCTGTGGGTCCTCGAACACAAGCCTAGCTGGCCACCGGAGCCACGAGATCAAGGGGTACATAGCCTGGATGACAGCCATAAAAGCCAAGGCTCCAGACAAGTCCCAGGTTCTTTCCAGGGAGACCCCAGGGATCTGGAGCTGGGCAGAGAGAGAAGGGGAAGATAGTGTAAACACTGGTGGCCTTGATTTCCAGGGAAGAATGCAGTTAGCCCCTAGATGTGTTCTATATTAGCTTAACCTTTGGGCAGAGACTTTTAAGATATCAAAATAGGCTTCTTTGAGGGTAAAGTTGGCAGGTGGGCTCCCTCTGTGCTAAGCCCTGAGATTATTTTCCTTGTTTACTGTTGTCTTGTGGGTCTCCTGCAAGCCCTGCTGGCTTCCAGATCAGTGTGTGGTTTTTTTTGTTTTTTTTTTTTTTTTTGGAGGGGGTGGTCCTCAGGTAGAAGTCTTACAAATTGGGGCACTAGATGATGGATTCAAGCCCTTCATTCTTCAAGGAAAAGCAGGGAGTTACAAGTTTCCTCCCATTGTATATTATTGTATTGAGGGTGAAGTTTACAGCAAGAATGTGTCCCTGGTTCGTGCACCTGTTTCAGTCTGTGTATTTCCTCCTTAATCCCATGTGTAGGAGTCCTTCAGCTCGTTTCTGGGTTTCTTGCAGTTGGAGTTGCCCCATGTGTAGCTGTAGATTTGGGGTGTCCGTGGTTAGAAGGTGAGTTCAGGAGCCTCTGACACCACTATCTTGGATCAGAACTTCTTTTGCTTTGCATTCTTAAGGTAGAAGTTTGGATCGTTGATATTAAATGTTTTTTCTTTTTTTTTTTATTTGAGCATACATGACACACAATGTTATACTATATCAGGTGTACAACATAGTGATTCAACAAGTTTATACATTATGTTGTGCTCATAACTGTCACCATACAATGCTATTATAGTATCACTGACTATAGTCTTTGTGCTGTAAAAATATTAAATAAATAATTAAATAAATAATTCCTGTTTCTGAATACAGGAATTAAAGGCTATTAATCTCCTCCTAACTATTGTTTAACAACATCCCACAAATTTTTATATGCTGTGCTTTTCTCATCATTTAATTATATCTAGTACTATCTATCTAATATTCTCTTACCATTATTACAATTTATTATTTTATATATAAGTTATATATAAGGGTATTGCTTCACATTTGGGGATTTTCTGAATAATTTATTGTAACTGCTTCTAACTTAATTATTTTGATGTTGAAAAACAATTTCTGTCTGCTTTCCACACTTTTAAGTCTACTCAGGCCTGTTTTACAGCACAGGGAATTGTTCATCTTGGTGAATGTTCCATGCACTCTATACCAGGATACACATTTTTCCACCTGTTCTTTCAGGTTGGTTGGTAATGTTGCTTACGTCTTCTCTTCCCTAATGGTTTTCATCTTGTTCTATCGTGAGCTGAAAGAAGTGTGTTAGAAATTTGACTGCTTTTATGGAAATTGGCAAATGCTACACACCAGAATTTTATTTTTCTGGAGAGCTGGTGATCAGGCGTTCACAAGCACAATAATGGGGCAATGTAGGCTGTAATTGTTTTGTAATCATTCTCTTTTTGCTTTTTCTACCACTGCTTCTTATTGGTGGCCCTAGGTCCTCTGACTATCACATATAGTGACTCAAAATGAAGCATAAAGCTATCTAAATCATATACTTTTGGTCAGTCTTCCCTTAGATTCAGGCACCTCAGGCCAAGGAAAGTGAAAATTGCTGAGAGAGGACACTCTTATTCAGGCCTTGTGCCCAGAAAAGACACCAGGGACAGCCAGGCCTTAATTAGACCAAACCAAAGGGCCCATAGTCTAGGATATTATGCCACTGCTATCAATGAGTTTAATCATCTCAGGAGAGAAAGTAGGAAGAGCATAGCAGGCACAGTATTATAAGAAATTTGTTTGGGTGACTCAGTTCATTAAGGGCCCAACTCTTGGTTTCTGCTCAGGTCATGACCTCATGGTTCATGAGTTCGAGCCCCGCATCAGGCTCTGTGCTGACAATGCAGAGCCTGCTTGGGATTTTTTCTATCTCACAATCTCTCTGCCCCTCCCCTACTCACTCTCTCTCTCAAAATAAATAAATAAACTTAAAAATAAAAGAGTGTCTCCAAAGCATCGTATGTTTTAGCAGGATGGTGATGATCCTGGAGCTCCAGTGAGCTCAGATGATTTGTTCATATAATTGAACACAATAATCAGTTACAGAAAAAAAACAAATTCAATCATACTGATACATGATAGGAAGATATTTGATAAACTCTTAAGTATATTCTAATTTTTAATTAAGAAATATCTTAGTATACTAGGAATAGAAAGAGTTAGAATTCAAATAACTTTTTAAACGGACTCATTTATGAAAATAAAGAGAAAGTAATCTTGATGATAACACTGGAACTGTATCAGGCAAAAAATCATATCTCAAATATGATTATACAAGGCGAGAAAGTTACTAAGAGAACCAAGAAAAAAGTTAATACACAAAATGGGAAAAAGTTGATATATGAAATAAATTAGTCCCCAAACTAAAGAAGAATAGTGTCCATGGAAGCAGGGACTCGGAAGCTGGGAGCCTTCTCCACTGCCCAGTGCCTGCAGAGGCAGAGCGTGGGCTTGCTCCAAGCACATCAGCCCTTTCCCTTCCTCTTTCCCCCCATAGCTCATAATATCTATTCTAGATAATGTATTGAACTAGAACCGATATTTCACAAGCATCTCTAGAAGATGGTGTTAATATATTCATATGAAAGCTTAAATCTTAGATGGCCACCTGACTTTTCTTCTCATTCTTAGAAAGTGCATCCTCAAAAATGGGTGATGGGCATTGAGGAGGGTACTTGTTGGGATGAGCACAGGGTGTTGGATGTAAGCGATGAATCACGGGAATCTACCCCCCGAAACGAAGAGCTCACTGGATATACACTGTAGGTTTCTAGGTTACAAACACGGGGGAGAAGCTCCTTGGGGCCTGGACACGACTCCTGCATCCAATGACAAGCCCCATGAGACACTGCCCCCTACAGTGCTCCCTGGTTGGGCAGCTGCGGCCAGACCCACCCAACCCCTCACTGATTTGCATGTTTTCCCCAGAGAAACCATATTTCTGTTCTTCAGAAGCCCCATAAATAGGCTGCTCAGTGATCCGAGGCAAAAAAGAGCCTCAGGCAGTCCCTGCATTGAACATGGGTGTCCTGACTCAGCTCCTCTGCCTCCTGCTGTCCTGCATCCCAGGTGAGGAGGGCGGGCAGGGGACATCCCCGAGATGGTGGCAGTTTCCTCCTTACTGTGGGGTCTCCCCAGAGTCCCGTGGATCTCTGACCCGGGATCTCCCTGCCCCTCGAGACTCAGGTGCTCTCAGGATAGGGGACCAGGACAGTCAGAACCTTCTGGGAGGAAATGGAGTGGGATCTAGTAAATGATGGTGACTTTGTGCCTTGCTTCCTTCCCAGCTGCCAGTGGCGCCGCTCAGCTGACTCAGTCCCCGGCCTATCTCTCTGTGTCCCTGAGAGACAGCGTGTCCATCAGCTGCAGGGCCAGCGAGAGCATTAGTGACTACTTAAGCTGGTATCAGCAGAAACCGGGCCAGCCTCCCAAGCTTATCATCTATGATGCTGATAACCTAAAGTCTGGTGTCCCAGATCGGTTCTCTGCATTTCAGTCTGACAAAGAATTCATCCTCAAAATCAGCACAGTACAGCCTGAGGACTCCGCCAGTTACTTCTGCCAGCAGGATTATGCACTTCCTCCCACGGTGCTGCAGCCTCGAGCAAAAACCTTCCCCCCACCGGGCTGCTTGTTCAGGGGTTCCAGCAGCTGCACTGTGCCCTGAGGTCTGTTCATCGGAGCAGGGTGTGCTTTGGGGAAGGGCTTGCAGGTCCCTTCAAGGCCGAGGGCCTGCAAGGGACTGTGTCCTTCCAAAGCTTCCTTTCTTGACAACCCCAAGCCTCAAACCTTCAATCAATCTAATATTGAGATCTCCAGGTGAAACCTGCGAAGGAATTTGTCCACAGCCTAGTCTTTGAATCCCATCTCTGAGATACACTCTGAGAACTAGGCAAAAAAAGAGGAGCCCATATCCAAGAAAATACTAGTACTGCTGCCGCTACTACTGATAATAATAAACAGCAACAACGACACAGTCTATTGCCATCTGCTGACGCTTGAAGACCTGCTGTGTGTTCAGTGGTGCACTGATTACTCATCTACAGTAATCAGTTGCACAATAATCCTTAGAGATGAGAGGTTCTCAGAGTTCAGGTTGTTCAAGGTACCAGTGCTTGCAGGGAAGAAGATGGGAAAATCATCTAATCCTGAGCTCATAATGCCAACTCACTGATAAACTCTTTCATTTAAAAAATAAAGTGCCTTCACTGTTATAATGTGAATTTAAAGTGTACACCTGGGTGAACATGAGCAGGTACATCCCCCCCCTCACCACGACTCTGATCCAGACAGACACACCCTCTCCAGCATCACACTTTTCCCTCATGCTCCTTCCAATCAATGCCATGCTCCATCCCTACCACCAGAGGCCGCCTCCACCTTTCTAATTTCTTCACCATGCAGCCCAGACTTTCTCTGTTCTTGTATTTCATGTAAATGGAACCATAAACTATGTACTTTTTGATGTCTTGCCTGGTTGGCTCAACATGTTCCTTGAACTTCCTCTATGTTGATAGTGTGGCAGTAACTTGTTCCTTTTCACTGCAGAATACTTTGTTGTTAAAAGAAAACGTCACAATAACTTCAATTTTTATTTAATGAATGGGTTCAGATTCGAATATGTTATCAATACAGTTTTTAAGAACATGCTTTCAAAGTCTTTGGTGGAGCTATGCCCTCACTTCCCATGAGTGTGTTCCGAGGCATGAAAGCGCTGAGTCACAGAGCCAGCCTCAACTTGGCTTTGGTGGATACTATGGAACAGTTTTCTGAAATGGGGAACTTCTTTATACTCCACCTACCATGTGTAACATTTTCACTTGCTGTAAATCCTTTCCCCATACTTGCTATTGTCATACTGTTTATCATATCCTTATTGGTGGATCCTGAAGCAGTATTGTTAAAATTTACATCTCCCTTATGACTAATGATTTTCAGTAATTTACCATAGGTCTACAATTGAATTGCTGTTTAGATAGTTTGTTTCTGGGCGATGCTTGGTCTAGTCAGACACACACACATAGTTATTCTTTTTTTTTTTTTTTCTGAGAGTTCCTTATAGTCTGAAAATGAATCTTTTGTCAGAAATGTGCATGAGAATATCTTCTCCCATTTTATGGTTTATATGGTTACTTCCTTAATGATACATTTGAAAAGGAATTATTAACTCTAATGGGGACTAATTCTTTCTCCTGTCATTTTGTGGAAGCGGGGAGAGGGGAGGTGAGTCTGTGCAACAGATCTGATGTCTATTTTCTTCCCTCTTGTTAGGAAATTACTTTATACGTGGTTCAGTATAAACTTGTTTCTGCTGTTTTCTGGTACTCAGATTGAGGAGAAGCAGCTTATTCCCACCTACAAATAACTCTCAGTGTCTATGGATATAACCACAAATAATAATAATAACTTACTAGTTGTGCGTGCCTGAACTGGCATGGGTCCATATTCCTGCGGGATACTGGCATGAGAGCCTCCATTGGCTTGAGTTCACTGATTTAATGGGAATGTTGGAGAGGAGGGCCTGCGGTGTGCTGCTTAGATTCCCCTTCACAAGTAAGAGCTGTACCGCTGCAGGTGCTGTGAGGGCTGCCTGCTGGCCACCCTCTGCTGGTCGCCCTCTGAGGAGATTACCTTGCTGAAGAATGACCTGGCCCAAGGTGACACTTCTTTTCCAGGAAAGACAATACTTACTGGACGGAAGAGTATAAAGGCCCAACCCCCTTGCTCACTCCACATCAACTCTGTAGAACGACTGCACCTCTAGGCCTCTCTGTGGGGTTGGAGGTGGCTTTTCTTGAGACGCCATCACAGCTCACTTTCCTTATCTGTCCAATCTTGCTTCTTGTCTCTCCTTTCCAGAGATGGGCTTCTCAAGAACACTCCATAATAAAAAAAAAATCTGAACTCTCCCTCTCTCAGAGTTGGTTTCCCAGGGAATCTTGGGATTCCTATGAGGAATGGGTTTCCCATTGTCACCCTGTGAAAATTGGGATCAAGTAGCAGAACAGGCCAGACTGTAGTGATAACCTTTGGCAGGTGAAGTGTGTACAGTTTCCAAAAGGGACAGCAGGTGCAGAGTGATGTCAGAAATAGGGATCTGTGGCAGTGACAAATCGATCATGGCTTAGTAGGGATTGAATTGATGTGTAGACCCTTGGATAATTTCATGCATATGACTGGAAAACTCTAGGTCGGGTGAGCTGAAGCCTATAATCATAGCTTCTGACTCAGTGCCTAAGCCAGTTCACATGCCAGAGAGCACTGCTTGAAGGTGAGGCCACATCCTCTGAGAAATTTAGCCACAGATGTTTGGAGAACATTTGCTTTAAAATTTTATGAGATGAACTTGGGGAAATTTCCTCAAAGCAAATTTGTGAACTAGAGAAAGGAAAATATTCACATTTTCCCAGCCATGTAAGCTCTCCAAGTTTGTCTAATATCTAAGTGTGAATATGAATTTGGATAAAAGCTGATTATCCAAGGACACGTGGGTGGCTCAGTTGGTTAAGTATCTGACTTTGGCTCAGGTCATGACCTCATAGCTTGTGGGTTCAAGTCCCATATCAGGCTCTGTGTTGACAGCACTGAGCCTATAGCCTGCTTCAGATTCTGTTTCCCTCCCTCTCTGCCACTACCCTGCTCATGCTCTGTCTCTCTCTCTCTTAAAAATACACAAATACTTTTCAAATTTATATTTCAAAAAATATTACATCTACATAAGAAATTGATTTTCTGGTGTGCCTTGGTTGTCCTTCAGTGAGTATCTGAATCTTGATTTCAGGTCAGGTCATGATTCCAAGTTGTGAGATTGAGCCCTGTGTTTGGCTCCATGCTGATGGTGAAGCCTGGTTAGGATTCTCTCTTCTTTCCTCACCTCCCCATCGGCCTTTCCCCCACTAATCCACTCTCTCACTTCAAAAAAAAAAAAAATTAAACAAAGAAGAAACTAATTTTCATCATTCTCTCCAAACATGATGCTTTCATGTATCTTTCTTATTTTCTTCCCTAGATTGACATCAGAGCAGAATCAATATTCACACAGTCTCCAACATTTTTTTAATTAATTAATTTATTTGTTAGTGAGAGAGAGCGCAAGTGGGGGAGAGGTAGAGACAGAGACAGAGAGAGAAAGAGTCAGAGAGAGAGACAGAGAGAATCCCAAGCAAGCTTCATGATCAGTGTGGAGCCAGACATGACTCAATTCGACTGAGCCAAAATCAAGAATCAGATGCTTAACCAACTGAGCTACCTATGTGCCTCAGGTCTCCAACATGTCAGTGGCTCCAGGAAACAGAGTCACCATCGACAGCAAAGCCAGCCAAGCCAAGACATTGATGATGATATACACCCGCATCATCATGAACCAGGACAAGCTCCAACATGTATTCTTTAATGAGTCCCCACTCTTATCTCTGGGATTTCATCCTCGTTCAGTGGCAGTGGGTAGAGAGCAGATTCACCCTGAGAGTTGATAAGGTGAAAACCGAAGATGTGGATATTATTTCTGTCAACAAGATGATCCTGCACCTCTCACGGTGATATCCTCTATTACAAAATCCTCCAAAGCCATCAGTCGAAATGTTCAGTATGTGGAACTCTGTGACCCATTGGTACCTATAGAGTTTCGGTATGCAAATGCACACTGGTCTCCTTTCTCTGTTTGCTAGGATGTAACTTACACACTTGATACAGGAGAGACTTTAAGAGCTTTCCATGAGATTGTGCAGCTGAGCCGAAGACCTTACTTTGAAGCAGAGATAAGCTCAGGTGGCCGTGTCCCTGTCTTCTGCCACACCTGTCATCTCCACCCCCAAAACGTCAAAGGCACTAATGGATCCAACTTAGGTTCTAAATTACAGCAGTAAACGCAATCTTCCCTCTCTCTCTCTAAGCACACTCACACATACTCACACACTCATTTAAACTCTTCCCTAAAACTGGGGCGCCTGAGTTGCTCAGTTAGTTGATCGTCTATTTCTGCTCAGGTCATGATCTCCCAAGTTGGAGCCCCACATCCTTCTTCAGCATTCTACATTCAAAGGCTTACCTCCACCATCTCATTGAAACCTCTCTTCTCAAGGTCACCAGTGATCTCCACATTGCCAAGTCCAATGGCCACATGCCAGTCCTCATCTCACTCACCCATCAGCAGCATTTAACGTACTGATGACAATTTCATCCTTGATTACCTTTTGCTCTGGATTCCAGGGCATCACACCATCTTGCTGGTCTTCATCCCTCTGCTCCTTTACAGACTCCTTTTCTGGTTCCTGTTTATCTCTCCTGCTTCAGAGCTCAGCCCCTGGGCCTCTCATCTAGGCAACCCTCATTAAAATGTCCACCAAATTCCTGATCTTCTTCAGCAAATCCTGTCTCCCACAGCCTTCTCTACTGGTACAGATGAGAACTTCACCCTTCTAGTACTCAGAGAGAAACTCTAGAGTACCCTGACCCTGTTTCTCTGACACTTCTAGTCAAAACCATCAGCATATTGTTATCTCTGTCTTCAAAATACATCACTCCTCCCCTCCTCCACTGCCACTGCCACAGTCCCAAGGTGGTATCCTCTTTAGCCTGGATAATAGCAACGGCCTCCCAACTGTTATCTTTCCAGTGTGGACTCCCAGAGAGATCCTGTTAAACTATGTACCAAAGTATGCCCTGCTCTATTCAAAACTCTCCTACTTACCACATCATTCAAAGTAAACGCCAAATCCTTAGAGAAGCCTACAGAGTCCTATACACGATGACCTCCTTGTGATTTCTTTGATCTCGTTTCCACTACTCTCCACTTTGGCAACATTGGCTACCTGCTACTTCCCCAATGTGCTGATCACATTCCTGCCTCAGAAATGTGCTGTTTCCTCTACTTACAACCAACTACAACTCTACTGCCTGAAAGTGCTTCTATGGTTCCTTTCCTCACCACATTAAAACATTGATTAAGTCACATCTTCTCAGTGCAGCCCTCTATGATCCTCTAGAGTAGACTGATTGCAAATACAGATCCTCCATTCGTTATCCCTCCCTCAACCCATGCCTTTTGCCATATAACCTTGCAGCTCCTTCTATCAAGAGCTGGGATCTATTTACCCTCTTCTTCAACAGGATCAACTGCATCGATCATTAGAACGCATCAGATGGGGAATTGTGTCGGTACTAAGGTGAGGCTTCAAGATGCCTCGTGTGCTTTTACTTTCTCACTTGAGGCCCTGCCACCTGTCACTGAAGGTTGGGATTAGTTTTCCACACAATGAGAGACATGAGGCTCAGTAGCCCAGACGGCCACAGCTGATAGTCAGCCAACCATAGCAATGTGAAAAAGAGGAAAGTAATGTGATCCTTTCTGTAACAAAAGCACCTAGTTGAACTGTCAGCTAAGTTTAAATACACGAGCAAACCAGCCAAGGCCAATGAAGATCAATCAGGCCCGGATCATATTAACAGAACTGCCCAGCCAACTAATAAACATGAGAGCAATAAAAACGCTACCATTCTAAGCCACTACATTTTGGTGGTGATTTATTACATGACAATAGCTAATCAATTCATCATCCGATATTAAATTTCTACTCACTCTTACCCCAGCAAGCTTTGAATCCCTTCATTTTTCTTTATAGCACTTCGAAAACAACATAGTAAGTGTTCACTGATACAGATATTTATTATCTGTCCCTCACAGCTGGAGTGAAAGCAGATATTCTTTGTTCTTGACACATAGTAAGCACTCTGAAAACATATCTGGAATGAATGATATGGATTCCTTAATATTGATACTTTAACAATATTTCTAATCATTATGAGAAACTGTTTTGTAGGTAAGAGTGTTCAGAGTACACTGACCAGGTTGCTGTGGCCTTTCCTGAAGCTAAATGCCGTCAGCCCATGTATCTCAGAAGGAAGTGAAGAAAGCACACTAAAATTCTTGGGATTTTTCCTGTTTTTATACTGAAATGGGCATATTAATTAAATATTTTCCACAGGACCAACTTATGGAACACTTAGAGCCGTGAGTCCCTTCAGTCACAAGATTAGACCTGAATGCCCAAGGGAAGACTTTTTAAAAAGAGGTGAAAATGGTGACAACACGTGCTGAGGAACACTAGCCCATATTTCTAGAGTGGTGAGATGAAAGAATTAGAGAGTTGCCTTTGTGACAAGGTACACCTAGAAAAAATGGAGAGTGAAAAGGAAAGTACAAAAGGAGATAGAGCAGAAGTGAACGTCAGGTACGTTGGGCAGAAAAGCTGGAAAGTAGGGTCCACAAAGGAAAAAGTGACAGACGGATGCTACCTTCCACATAGGAGGTTCTGAATCTGAGAGGTCAAAGGTTTAATATCGGGAAGGTCCAGAATGGAAGGTGACTGTGGATGAAGAAAGGAGACTAAGAGATAAAGGAATTACAAGAGAAATGCTCCAGAGTCAAGGAGGCACAGGAAAGAGAGAATTCATCCATCAGGGTGTGAAATTCACCTGACCCTTCGCCAAGAGTGGAGACGAACCTTACTGGCTCAACTATGCCATCTGTCCGTGCAAAACACACCAGGTCCTGTGACACAAAAACTCCTGACAGCCTCCCTAAGACATCTTTATGGAATTTGTGTTCACTAATCTCCCACCCTTTTTAGAATCCAGAAAAAATGACCCCCTTAATTTTACCCGGGCCTTAAATAAGCCTGTAATGAATAAGTCGGGAGAGGTGGCTTCTCAGGCAGACCCAGGAACGTGTGCGTTCAGGGCTGAGCAGGGAGGCAGCAGCAGGTGCAGAGAAGCCTCTCTGACCCAGGGCCCTGGGGAGGAGGTTTGTGTACGAGGCTGAAGCACTGTGGGAGGAGTGCTATAACCGTGCTGACAGTAATAAGTCACCACGTCTTCAGCCTGGAGGTTGCTGATGGTGAGGGTGAAATCTGTCCCAGACCCACTGCCACTGAATTGGTCGGGGACTCCAGATTCCCGGTTGGATACCTTGTAGATGAGCAGCTTAGGACGCTGTCCTGGTTTCTGTTGGTACCAGGCTACATTGCTGTAAACACTCTGACTGGCCCTGCAGTTCATGGTGACCCGCTGGCCCAGAGACCCAGCCAGGGAGGCTGGAGACTGCGTCATCGTGATCGCCCCGCAGGCACCTGCAATCACGAGGAGGTAATGATGATACATACTCACTTTAGGACAGACACCCTGAAATATGGTGTTTGAGAAGTGGTATACATGCCAGCGTATAATTGGGGTTATATTGGAAATAACCAGTATTTCTCATTATATCTTTAAAAAAGTTTTTAACTCTAAATTGATACTACTCCAAAAGGCATGTGGCAAATTTGAAATTTCTCACCTGAGACCCATAGCAACAAGGATATGAGGACCTGCCTCTGTGACACCATCTTGCTGTCCCAGCCTGCCTGATGCAGCTTAGCTTACATGGAAAAGGCCCCTTTTATCAAACCTGAGCAGCTGCTCTGGGCCTCAGCGAGGGATTGGGGGTGGGGGGTCCTATGCAAAGCACCTGGTAAGTAAAGAAGCAAACTGCATGAGCAGTGGGTTATGAAAGTATCTAATGTAAATTTAGAGAGCCAAAAATATTACCAAAAAGATAGTTGTAGTGCTAGAAACACAGAAGTCAACATAGAAACTCTTAGAATAACTTAGAAGTTCTAAAATGACAAACTGCTACAAGTTCTAAAATGACAAACTGCTTCTATTGGAAATTCAAGTATGTAGTTAAATGGGTTGAGTTCCAGATATGATGAGCTAGGCTCTTCATATCTATAATCCTGGTGAAATTATAAAATATGTTGGGAAACAATAAACAAACAATGGATGGAAGGAAGGAAGGAAGGAAGGAAGGAAGCGAGGGAGGGAGGAAAGGAGCGAGGATGGAAAGTAGGAATGGAGAAAGCGTGGAGAGGAAGAAGAAAGGAAGGGAGGATGCAGGAGCCTGACAGTGACCACAGGAAAGCGTGGTTAGGGACGTGGGGATGTGCCTGCACACGGGGCTCCCTGCCTGGGCAAAGCATGCCTGCAAACAGGATGCTCTGCCAGGAGGCCTGCACACAATATCCAAGTTTAATGGTCCGCTCACAAACGAGGGAACATGCCCTCCTTAGAAGTAAGGAGGAGGCTGGAATTGTGGGCAGGCTCTTAGTAAACATGTTGTGGTCGCTTCCTCCCTTTGCTCCCCCCTGTCCTTGAAATGTGTTTGGCTACTTGCCCTTAATTGGTAAAGGAATGCATCTTGTAGATTTCAGTTTGTATCCAGTTACCGGGGTATAAAATAAACCGCAAGAGGGGCTTGCGAAGAATTGTTCCTCCGGCCGGAGTTGTGTCTGTGTCTGTCTTTTGTGTGTCTTGTCCTTTGTGTCATTTCGTCCGCAACAGAGGAAGGAAGGAAAAGAGGAATGGAGGGATGGAGGGCGGGATGGGGGAAAGGAATAGAAGGCACAAGAAGAAAATGGAGAACTTTGGACCAAATGTTTTATAAAATCTCTGACCAAAATTATTGGGACTCCAAAGTCATTTTTTCCTGCATCTCTGTAAGGATTCTGCAAGCCCTTGAGCTCGGTTTTGGGGCTGTGTTGAGGGCCAGAGAGATGGGACACAAGCTCAGAACTTACTCACTTTGGGAAGAAAGAGGGACCCTAATTTGAGATACAGGAAATCTGAATCCTCAATTTTAGTCATTCTAGTTTTCAGTTCAATACTTCCATTTTGTGTGAAATTAGCCAATTAATTAACTCTAGGTTCTATCAAGAAAATTTAGCTCCAGGGCACCTGGGTGGCTAGTCATTTGAGCATCAGACTTTGGCTCAGATTATGATCCCTCAGTTCATGAGTTCAAGCCCCAGATCTGTCTCCAGCCCCACACTGGGCTTACTGCTGTCAGCACAGAGCCCCCTTTGGGTCCTCTGTCCTCCTCTCTCTGCCCCAACCAGGTTCACGTTTTGTCTCTCTCTCAAAAATAAATACACATTTAAAAAAAGAGAAAGAAAGAAAATTTCCTTCCATCCAGTGGTTTGAGAAGTCAGCTCAAGGTTGCCTGTTCCTAGTCCTACTGTTCATTCTCCAGCAGAGGGAAGGGTGGGGATGGGGGGCGTGCAATTCCATTAAGAAACTGAATGTGCATCACCATACAAAAGGCATAGGATTTTGTGGCTACGGGTCTACTGCAAGTGTAGCTACTGAAACTCTTCCAGCCTTTTCTGAGTGCGGTGGACGCATGGTGCTTACTCGGTCAGGTGGCACATTGGCTGTTCTACGGTTGTCCATGTGACTTCTGCACAGCTTGTGCGCCTGAGAAATTTCCTAAGAGACAGCTGTACTCTGTATCGTGTTGACCCTGACTGGGGATCCATACCTCACCCTCACAAAAGGTCAATTCTCCCATCACTCAGCCCCCCAGTTTGCCCTTAGTGAAGGTTAGTTTTATGGTCACCTTAACTAGGCTATGGCGCCCAGTGGTGTGGTCAAATGCCAAATTAGATGTTGTCCTGAAGGTAGTTTTTGGTGTGATTAGCATTTAAATTAGTAGACCTTGCATAACATAGGTTACTCTCCCTAATGAGGAAGGTGCATAGTCCATTCAGTTGAAGGCTTTAAGAAGCAAGACTGGGGGCACCTGGGTGGCTCTGTTGTTTAAGGATCCGACTTCAGTTCAGGTCATGACCTCATGGTTCATGGGTTCGAGCTCCGTGTCAGGCTCTGTGCTGACAGCTAGCTCAGAGCCTGGAGCCTGTCTTCAGATTCTGTGTCTTTCTCTCTGACCCTCCCACACTCATGCTGTCTCTATCTCTTTCTCAAAAATAAATAAAACATTAAGAAAGAAGAGGAAGAGGAAGAGGAAGAAGAAGAAGAAGAAGAAGAAGAAGAAGAAGAAGAAGAAGAAGAAGAAGAAGGAGAAGAAGGAGAAGAAGAAGAAAGACTGAAGTTCCCCAAAGGAGAAGCGATGCTTCCTTAAGATGCAACAACAGAAACTTGGCCTCAGTTCCGGCCTACAGACTTCCCACTCAAGGCTGCAATATCAACACCAACCTTAATTTCCAGCCTGCCAGCCTGCTCTACAGACTCTGGACTCACTACCCCCCACACTCTCAGTTCTCAGAATCTCTGTCTCCACGGATATCTCATTGATTATGCTTCTCTAGAGGATCCTGACTGATAACAATCTTCACATCCCCCAGGTCCCACCTCCTCTGCCTGGAAGAATGCCCGGCACAGCACTTGGTTCTGCCTCCCCACTGTCCTTTCCATAGACCATTCTTACCACTTCTCTTACTTTTCAAAGCTCTCATGGGGCAGGACTCAACTGCTGGGCTGCATAAATGGGACATCTAGCAAGACAGAGTGGGACATGTCTGTTCTTGCCAATTCTCTCTCCTCGGGGAAAAATTTAAGGGAATATTCAATTGTATTTCTTTCTTCTTAAGTTTATTTATTTATTTTGAGAGAGAACACAAGGGACTGTGTCCTTCCAAAGCTTCCTTTCTTGAGATCCCCAAAGCCTCAGACCTTCAATTAATCTAATATTGAGATCTCTAGGTGAAACCTGCAAAGGAATTTGTCCACAGCATGGTCTTTGAATCCCATCTCTGAGATACACTCTGAGAACTAGGCAAAAAAAAAAAAAAAAGAGAGAGAGAGAGAGAGAGAAGAGCCCATATCCAAGAAAATACTACTACTGCTGCTGTTACTACTCCTACAAATAAACAGCAACAACGACACAGTCTATTGCCATGTCTACACTTGAAGATGTGCTTTGTGTTCAGTGGTGCACTGAGGCCTTGCTCATCTACAGTAATCAGTCGCAAAATAATCCTCTAGAAATTGAGGTTCTCGGAGTTCAAGTTGTTCAGTGTACCAGTGCTTGCAGGGAAGAAGACGGGAAAACAATCTGACCCTGAGTCCATAATGTCTACTCACTGATGAACTCACTCATTTAAAAATTAAGTACTAGGGCACCTGGGTGTCTCAGTTGGTTGGACATTCGACTTAGGCTCAGGTCATAATCTCACCGCTGGGGGGTTCAAACCCTGCCTCAGGCTCTGTGCTGACAGCTCAGAGCCTGGAGCCTGCTTCAGATTCTGTGTCTCCCTCTTTCTCTGCCCGTCCCCCACTTGCACTCTCTCTCTCTCAAAGATGAATAAATATTAAATAAATATAATAAAGTGCCTTTACTGTTATAACGTGAATTTAAAGTGTACACCTGGGTGAACACGAGCAGATACATCCCCCCTTCACCAAGACTCAGATCCAAACAGACACACCCTATCCAGCATCAAACTTCCCTCAGCTTCTTCCAATCAATGCCATGCTCCATCGCTACCACCAGAGGCCGCCACCACCTTTTTATAATTTTTTTTAATGTTTTATTTATTTCTAGGAGAGAGAGACAGCGTGAGTAGGGGAGGGTCAGAGAGAGAGGGAATCACAGACTCTGAAACAGGCTCCAGGCTCTGAGCTGGCAGTCAGCACAGCACGCGGGGCTCGAACCCACGAACCGCGAGATCATGACCTAAGCGAAAGTCGGACGCTTAACCAACTAAGCCACCCAGGCGCACCCCGCCACCACCTTTTTAATTTCCTCAGCATGTAGAACCAACTTTCTCTGTTCTTGTACTTCATGTAAATAGAATCATAAAGTATGTACTTTTTGGTGTCTTGCCTTGTTGGCTCAACATTTCATTTGAACTTCCTCTATGTTGTTAGTGTGTCAGTAACTTGTTCCTTTCCACTGCAGAATAGTTTTTGTTACAAGAAATGTCACAATATCTTCATTTTTCATTAAATGAATGGATTAAGATTTGAATATGTTATCAGTACAGTTTTAAAGAACATTTTTTCGAAGTTTTTGGTGGAGTTATGCACTCACTATCCATGAGTGAGTTCCAAGGCATGAAAGCGCTGAGTTACAGAGCCAGCCTCAACTTGGCTTTGGTAGATACTATGGAACAATTTTCTGAAATGGGGAACATCTTTACCCTCCACCAACCATGTGTAACATTTCCATTTGCTGTAAATCCTTTCCCCATACTTTCTATTGTCAGACTGTTTATTATATCCATATTGGTAAATTCTGAAGTAGTATTGTTAAAATTTACATCTCCGTTATTACTAATGATAGTAAGTATTACCATAGGTCTACTACTGAGTTGTTATTTAGATAGTTTGTTTCTTGGGCAGTGCTTCGTCTAGTCAGACACACACACATACTTGGTCTTTCTTTTTTGAGAGTTCTTTATATTATGAAAATGAATTTTTTGTCAGAATGTGCATGAGAATATCTTCTCCCATATTTGGTTTATATATTTACTTCCTTAATAATACATGTGAAAAGTAATAAGGACTAATTTTTTTTCATTTCTTTCTTCGATCATTTTGTGGGGGTGGGTGGGAGTTGGGTCTGTGCAACAGATCTGAGGTCTATTTTGCTCCCTCTTGTTAGAAAATGACTTTATGCATGGCTCAGTATGTCTGAACTTGCTTCTGCTTTTTCTGGTACTTAGATTGAGGAGAAGTAGCTTATTCCCACCTACAAATAACTCTCAATGTCTATGGATATAACCACAAATAACTATAACTTCTAGTTGTGCATGCCTGAACTGGCATGGGTCCATTTTCCTGGGGGATATTGGTATGAGAACCTCCATTGGCTTGAGTTTTCTGATTTAATGGGAATGAGAGAGAGCAGGGCCTGCAGTGTGCTGCTTAGATTCCCCTTCACAAATAAGAGCTGTACCGCTGCAGGTGCTATGAGGGCTGCCTGCTGGCCACCCTCTGCTGGTCGCCCTCTGAGGACATTACCTTGCTGAAGAACGTCCTGGCCCGTGGTTACACTTCTTTTCCAGGAAGGACAACACATACTGGATGCAAGGGTACAAAGCCCTTCCTGTTGCTCCACTCTAAGTCAACTCTGTAGAGCGATTGCATCTCTAGACCTCTCTGTGGGGTTGGCGGTGGCTTTTCTTGAAACCCCATCACAGCTCATTTTCTCTATCTGTCCAATCCTGCTTCCTGTCTCTCCTTTCCAGAGATGGGCATCTCAAGAACACTCCGTAATAAATAAATCTGAACTCTCTCTCTCTCAGAGTTGGTTTCCCAGGGAATCTTGGGGTTCCTATGGGGAATGGGTTTCCCGTTGTCACCCATGACAAATGAGATCAGGGAGCAGCGCAGGCCAGAAAGTAATGATAACCTTCACAGGTAGACTATGTACAGTTTCCAAAAGGGCCAGCCGGTGCAGAGTGATGTCAGAAATAGGGATCTGTGGCAGTGACTGATTGATCATGGGTTAGTAGGGATTGAATTGATCTGTAAACCCTTGGAAAATTTCATGCATATGACTGGAAAACTCTAGGTCAGGTGAGCTGAAGCCTACAATCCAGCTTCTGACTCAGTGCCTGGACCTAAGCCAGTTCACATGCCAGAGAGCACTGCTTGAAAGTGAGGTCAAGGCCTCTTGAGAAATTTAACCACCGATGTTTGGAGAACATTTGCTTCAATATTTTCTGAGAGGAACTCAGGGCAATTTCCTCAAAGCAAATGGGAACTAGAGAGAGGAAAATATCCACATTTCCCCAGCCATGTAAGCTCTCCAAGTTTGTAATATCTAAGTGTGAATATGAATTTGGATAAAAGCTGGTTATCAGAGGGACACCTGGGTGCTCAGTTGGTTAAGCGTCAATTTCGGCTCAGGTCATAATCTCATGGTTATGAGTTTGAGGCCTGCAATGGGCTCTGTGCACACCAGCACAGAGCATGGAGCCTGCTTTAGATTCTGTTTCCCTCCCTCTCTGCCCATTCCCTGCTCACGCTCTGTCTCTCTCTCTCTCAAAATAAATAAATACTTTAAAATTTATAAAAATTATTACATCCTCATAAGAAATTGATTTTCTGTGGTGCCTGGGTTGTCTGTCAGTGAGTGTCCAAATCTGATTTCAAGTCATGTCATGATTCCAAATTGTGAGATTGAGCCCCGTGTGTGGCTCCACACTGATGGTCAAGCCTGCTTAGGATTCTCTTCCCTTCCACCCGACATCCCCCGCCTTTTCCGCCACTAACACACTCTCTCGCTCCAAAAAAAAAAAAAAAAAAAAATTTAAACAAAGAGTCTGATTTTCATCATTCTCTCCAAACATGATGTTTTCAACGTATCTTTCTTATTTTCCTCCCTAAACAGACATCAAAGCAGAAACAATATTCATAGAGTCTCCAACATTATTTTTAGTTTATTTACTTATTTATTTTTGAGAGAGTGCAAGTGGGGGAGGGGCATAGAGAGGAGAGAGAGACAGAGAGAGTGAGAGAGAGAGAATCCCAAGCAGGCTTCCTGCTCAGGTGGTGCCAAACACGGTTCAATTGAACTGAGCCAAAATCAAGAATCAGATGCTTAACCCACTGAGCCACCCACGCGCTTCACAGTCTCCAACATGTCAGTGGCTCCAGGAAACAGAGCCACCTTTAACGGCAAAGCCAGCCAAGCCAAGACATTGATGATGATACACACCAGCATCAACACGAACCAGGACAAGCTCCAAAACGTTTTCTTAAATGTGTCCCCACTCTTATCTCTGGGATACATCCTGGGTCTGTGGTAGTGGGTAGAGAGCAGATTCACCCTGAGAGTTGATAAGGTGAAATCTGAAGGTGCTGCATATTATTTCTGTCAATGAGATGATCCTGTACCTCTCATGGTGATATCCTCTGTTACAAAATCCTCCAAAGCCATCAGTGGGAATGATCAGTATGTGGAACTCTGTGACCCATTGGTACCTGTAGAGTTTCGGATTGCAAATGCACACGGGCTTCCTTTCTCTATTCGCCAGGCTGTACCTGACAAGCTTGATACGGGAGAGACTGTAAGAGCTTTCCATGACATTGTGCAGCTGAGCCGATGACCTCACTTTGAAGCAGAGATAAGTTCAGGTGGCCGTGTCCCTGTCTTCTGCCACACCTATCATTTCTACCCCCAAAAAGTTAAAGGCACCATTGAATTCAGCTTAGGTTCTAAATTACAGCAGTAAACACAATCTTCCCTCTCTCTTTCTCTAAGCACACTCACTTACCCACACACTCATTTAAACTCTTCCCTAAAACTGGAGCATCTGGTTGCTCAGTCGGTTGATCATCCACTTCCGCTCAGGTCATGATCTCATAGTTGTGAGTTGGAGCCCCACATCAGGTTCTCTGCTGTCAGTGCAAAGCTTGCTTCAGATCCTCTGTCTCCCTCTCTCTGCCCCTTACAAGTAACTTGCTCTCTCTTTCTCTCATTCTCGAAAATGAATAAACACTAAAAACTAGACTTCCGTAACTTAGTTTCCACCAGCCGCTCCTCGATCTTTCTCATCCCAGGGATGGGGGTGGGGAAAGAGAACAAATGATGGATAGAACATACCTTACACTGGGCACAGACCCTACATATGGAGCCTCTCATCAGATCCCCAGAAGCTGTACTTTCGCTCTCTCTCCTGGTTTGCTCTTGTCACGATGACCACCAGAATGTCAATTATTATTAATTCTTAGATCTTTGTCCTCTTTTGAAATGCTTCAGTTCCATAATTCCTAGATTAAACAACTATACCCTACATCCTTCCTGAATACTATCATCCACTGAGTCTTGACTTAATGTCTCTGTGCCACTACTTAAATTTCATCTAAAATCTCAAATACTTTCCCAAAACTGAAGACCACATATATAAACATCAAAAAGATTACCTTAAATGTGTGAACTCGGAGGACCTGGGAGACCCAGATCTGTGTCTCCTCATTCCCAGCCCATGGCAGCTTTCATGCTGCTACCACCTCAAGCCACTATCCAGAAAAGCTTCGCATGTGACTATAAAGCTCATGGCTCCTCATGGAGCTTACGGATGCTCAACCAACTGAGCTACCAAGCGCTCCAGTTAGGGAAGCGTTTAAATGAGTGTGTGGAGACGTATGAGTGTGCTTAGAGAGAGGGAAGATTGTGTTTGCTGCTGTACTTTACACCGCTGAAGTTATACCTGACTCTGCAACAGTTTACTGACTACTCAGCTTAGTAGTTAATGACCACCAAACAAGGAAAGCAGTGGCTGCAGCAATATTGCCAAGGAAGGAAATTGTTAGATAATAATGATGATTTTGTTGATGTTTATTGTGTGGTGAAGGCCAAAAAAATAAGCTCCAAAATAAAAGCAAATTCCCAAATTCACCACCATTTGTCTGGGCTGAAATCCTAGAGGCCAATGGTTTAGGGATGATCTCAAGATTCGTGAGTGTGATCCCCACATCGGGCTCTGTACTGACAGGATGGAGCCTGCTTGGGAATCTCTCTATTCTCTCTCAACCTCTCTCTCTCTCTCTCTCTCTCTTCCCCTACCCAACTTGCATGCTCGTGCCCATGCTCTCTCTCTCAAAATAAATAAAACTTGGGACATCTGGTGGCTCAGTCAGATGAGTGACCAATTTTAGCTCAGGTCGTGATCTCATGGTTCACGAGTTTGAGCACCACATTGGTATCTGTGCTCACAGCTCAGAGCTTGGAGCCTGAAACGGATTCTGTGTTTCCTTCTCTCTCTGTCTCTCCCCATTCATACTCGGTCTCTCTGTCTCTCTCCTTCAAAAATAAAAACATTTAAAAACTTTTAATAAAACTTTCCAAAAGAAAAAGAAATGTTTCCTTTTTATTTTTTTAAAGAGCAGAAACCAAAAAGCCTAAGTTGGGATCTCACTTTCTCCAACAGCTCTTTCCTCCTGTAATTTATTATCACCTTCTGAATACACACATTGATAACAGTAGTCAACACAATATAATGGTGACATGAATATTAATTTCTGTCCTTGAGGAGAAGTAAGTAGAAACGTTGGTGTTTGTCAGATTTTAGAGCTGACTGAAGCCTCCCTCTTGCCTAAATATATCTCTGTCCCTCTTTCTGGAACAAACACCAATAAGGCCAATAAAGAGTATGATTAATCTCAAAGGTGGTATATATGTAAACTACATATATACATATACATACATATGTATGTATGTACATACACACACATAAATACATGTGTCAATGTGAGGATTATGAAGTATTTGGATCAAAATAAAACTATCAATTTTTGTGAGTCTGTGGTTGCATATACGTGTTCACACAGGGGACACATAAGGCATTTCTACCCCAGAAGAATGCATAAGAAACTTGGTTAGTGTTTCTTTATACAGATTCATCTACTCCATGCCTGCAGGCTATTCCCTCACTGAATCACTGCCTTGCAGCATGTATACAACCACCAGCGGTTTAAGGTGAGACGAGCTACTGAAGTAGCCAGCACAAATGGGTTGTTTATGTGGGCAAGTGTGTGCGTCTGCTAGACATCCGCTGGGTCTCCCACACGGTTACTTCAGTAGCATTATAGGAATAGCATCTAAGGGCACCTGGGTGGCTCAGTTGGTTAAGCATCCGACTTCGGCTCAGGACACTCTGACAACTCAGAGCCAAGAGGCCGTTTCAGATTCTGTATCTCCCTCTCTTTTTGTCCCTCCCCTGCTCACATTCTGTCTGTCTGTCTCTCTCTCTCTCAAAAATAAAAACATTTTTTTTACAAATCAAATAAAAAAGAATGGCATCTAACTAGCTACCTATCCAGCTAATCTACTGTAGCTCATTACCGGGGATAGTGAAAAATGCTCAGAGGGGAAACTTCTATTCTGGTCTTTTGCTTGACGAACACACTGGAGACAGACAGCCAAATCTTGATTAGACCAGACCAAAGGTCATACCATAGTCAGACCATAGTCAGCAGATGTTACCCCACTTGCTATCACTGGATTTTATCATCTCAGTTGGAAGCAGGAAAGATAGACCAGATATAATATTTTTTTTTCTTACAAATAGTTTATTGTCAAGTTGGTTTCCATATAGACCAGGTATAATATTATAAGAAATTTGTTAGTCTGGACGTTTTGTAACATCATAATTTTCTGTTTTATTAACTCTGTCAGCTACTGCAGGAGTTAGGATTTAATCAAGTATCCCAAAAATAATTTCAATATGACATCCATCATAGGAAAAGAAGAAGAGGAGTTGGTTTTCATTCATTAATCCTTCATAGGTGAACAAACACATCATTTCAATCAAATAACACAACAGACTCAGGACCTGTGTGGTGGCTGCTCCCAATCATATTCCTTTAATGGGAAGGATGCTGTGCAACCACCTACACCCTCCTCATCCTGTACATGGAGTAAGATCTTAAAAAATAATCTACCCATGGGCACTCGGGTGACTCAGTTGGTTAAGCATTCGACTTTGGCTTAGGTCATAATCTCACGGTTCGTGAGTTCAAGACCCATGTCTGGCTCTGCACTGAGAGCTCAGAGCCTGCTTGGGTCTCTCTCTCTCCCTCTTCGTTCTTTCCCTGCTCACATTCTCTCAAAATAAATGAATAAACTAAAAAAAAAACTAAGTTAAAATCATCATCATCATCATCATCATCATCATCTACCCAAAAATTAATGCTCTAACACTGTCTGGTGGGAATACAAAAACTGGCACAACCAATGTGGAAGACAGTATGTAGATTTCTCAATAAAAATTAAAAATCCAAATACTATATGGCCCAATAATTCCCCTGCTGGGTATTGACCCAAAGAAACAAAAACTAATTTTAAAAGCTATGTACCGCTATGTTTATTGCACCATTAGTTACAATAGCCAAGAATCACAAACAAAATAATGTCCAATGATAGATGAATGGATAAGGGTGATATATATATACATATATATATATATATATAGAGAGAGAGAGAGAGAGAGAGAGAGCGAGAGAGAGAGAGAGAGAGAGAGAGGGAGAGCAGCCATAAAAAGAGATGAGATCATGCCATTTGTTACAACATGGATGAATCTAGAGGGTGTTATGTTAAGTGAAATAAGTCTGACTGAGAAAGACAAATATCATATGATTTCACCTGTAAGTGGAATCTAAAAAAACAAATGAATAAACAAAGAAAAATAAAAAAAGAAAAAGTAGAATCAGACCTGCCAATACAGGGAACAAACTGGTGGTTGCCAGAGGGGAGTAGGAAGTGGGGGATGGGCAAAATGGTGTAAACAAGTGGGAGGTACAGGCTTCCAACTATGGAATGAGTAAGTCATGGGAATAAGAAGCACAGCATAAAGAATATAGTCAATGATATTGTAATATCTTGATTGGTGACAGATTGTAGCTACACGTATGGGGAGCAGACCATAATAAAAAAAAAACAAAACTTGTTCAATCACTATGTTGTACCTGAACCTAACATAACATTGTGTGTCAACTACACTCAAAATATTTAGAGGTTCCTGTGGGGCTCAGTAGGTTAAGCTTCCAAATCTTGATTTTGGTTCAGGTCATCATGTCTTTTCATGAGATTGAGCCCTGAGTCGGGCTTCATGCTGTCAGTACAGAGCCAACTTAGGATTCTCTCTCTGCCCCCTTCTTTTTAAATAAACAAACAAACATACAAATAAACTTTTAAAGTTTTTTTTTAAACACAAAAACAGAAAGTATTAATGCTCTATTTTGAGGAATTGTATCACACCTGCATTTTTTTCCTTCATTGCACAGGATGTCACTAACCTGGAGCCCATTTAGAACTGGCTTATACCTAGATCTTTTTCTTCCCTTTCCTCCAAAGGCCAAGCATCTTCTACAGTCAGCCAAGCTCAGACCCCCTCAAGGGCCACTGTGAGGTCTCCAAGACACAGGAAGCAGAGGCCATGACCCTTCCAGTGTCTGAGGGAGAGCGGCTGGGCCCTCAGCTGGTAATACCCCATGTGTCACTGACACTGTGACTGTCCCCGCAGGAATGATGGCCCTCTGCCCTGGAGACACAGTCAGAGAGGCTGGACACTGGGTTAGCACAATGTCCCCGGTGGAGCCTGGAATGTAGACACAACAAATTTGACAGATGCACTGAGATCATCCCAATGTAGGCCCGCGTCATTGGTGATGCTTATAGTCAAAGTCATGGATGACAGTCTGAGTACCCAGAAAACAAAAGGTAACAGGGCAACTGGAAACCTATACCAAATGCTTTAATTTCAGCCACCAAAAACCCAGAGACACCAGAAGCATCGTGGCCACAGTGAGTTTGCCCAACATTTCTCCATGTGCCCCCTTTCACCTAGACCCAGATGTGTAATATCCATACTAGGGGAGTCCCAGACCCCGTCTCTGATGGCTGGATTAGAGGCTGCTCCTCAGGGACCCTGACCAGCTACCTTTAAGGATGTTAGCTAAGCCTGGAGCTTTGTCTAATGACCACAACAGGCAAAGCAGCTCAGAAGACCTTGAAGTTGTGCTCAAGGGGGAAACGTGTTCTTGCAGCACCCTGTGGGACTCGGAGTCACCAGATATTTCCAAGTGGAGCTCAATCATGTCCCAAGAGACTTTGTGACCAGTTTCTTAAATCTTTGCCTTCTAGTCTGACTGAGACTCCATGTATGGGAGTGTCCTGGGGCTGTCTTACGTTAGCATAGTTGCTTGTCTTAATCCCTATGATTAAAATTGCATAGAAGCAAAATTATGTATTTCAAGTTGTGATTATTAACAGGAAGAGAAATCTGTGGGATTGTAAAGATGGAAACCAGGTAGCCTGGTACAGATGGGGAAGAGAGGTCGACCCCACTGAGTAGATGGCCTCAATCCATGTCCTAAAATGTCATCAGGACCTGGAAATGGTGAGGGGGTGAGCATGGCAGTCTGGTGAAGACTGCAGACCTACACTAATCAGGGAACTTGCCTCCATTGGGTAAGACCTGGACCCTCCATCTGCTCAATCCTGAAAACCAAGGTCATGCCCCCCCCCCCCCAAGCCCTCACAGGCAGAAGGGTCATTTTTACTCAGAGTGGAGAACAGCCAGTCCCCAACTTCCCGTTCACCCTCTATCTAAATTAATGTGTCCTGTACAGGCACCGGGACCAAGGAGAGAAAAAAAACCCATGTGACCTCAAGCTCACGGAGCAAGAGTCCAGCCTTTATCTACCACCTAAAATTTTCCCTCCCATGAGCTAATCCTTTGTCTTCTGCAAGATGCCCTCCCAAGTATCTTTCCCCAAACAGAAGCAGGCTCACCCACACATGATTTATCATCTCCTAACCCATTTCTCTGATTTATCCCATAATTTGAGTTGCTCCTAACCCATAATTTGAGTTACTTTTCATTTGTCAGGGGTTGGGCCAGGCAAGGGCAGACAGCCCAGGGGAGGGGCTAACAGGCACCATCTCAGGGGCCACCACAAACCTTGACCCTGCCAGCTCTACCTTCATCCTCCGTGGGGCTTGCATCAACCTCCACCCCAAATGCCTCTGCCACAGGTCCAGCCCTGTAGCCAGATGCTGATAATGGGGCTTCTCTAGGAACAGGGTCTGAGCAGCCTGGGGAGGTGAGAGGTAGTAAGATGGTACCACCATCCCAGGTCCACCCACAGGTCCTGCTCCTGTGTTCCAGGTAAAAGGATGTCCCCAAGTGGAGGGTTCCCTTGGGGCAGGTTTTGTGCTCCCTAAGAAGAGCAGTTGTTGGGTTTTTTGTTTTTTTATTGACTGATTGATTTAGCCATGTAGCATTCCATCGTATAGATAAACCACATCTTCTTGATCCATTCGTCAGTTGATGGACACTCTGGCTCTTTCCATGTTTTAGCTATTGTTGAGAGTGCTGCTATGAACATTGGGGTACATGTGCTCCCATGCATCAGCATTTCTATATCCCTTGGGTAAGTTCCTAGCAGTGCTACTGCTGGGTCATAGGGGAGTTCTATTGTTAATTTTTTGGGGAACTGCCACACTGTTTTGGGGGCTGCACCAGTTTACATTCCCACCAACAGTGTAGGAAGGTGCCCATTTCTCCACATCCTCGTCAGCATCTAGAGTCCTCTGATTTGCTCATTTTAGCCACTCTGACTGGTGTGAGGTGATATCTCAGTGTGGTTTTGATTTGTATTTCTCTGATGAGGAGGGATGCTGAACATCGTTTCAAGTGTCATTTCAAGATGCCTCGTGTGCTTTTACTTTGTCATTGAGGCCCTGCCAACTTTCACAGAAGCTTGGGATTTGTCTGCCACACAATGAGGGACATGAGGGCCAGTTGCCCAGACAGCTCCAGCTGATAGTCAGCCAACCATAGCAATGTAAAAGAGAGGAAAGGAATGTGAGCCTTTCTGTACAAAAGCAACTAGTTGACCTGTCAGTTAACTTTAAACACACAAGCAAGTTAGCCAAGGCCAATGAAGATCAATCAGGCCTGGCCCATATTAATAGAACAGCTCAAGCAACTAATAAACATGACAGCAGTATAAATGCTACCATTCTAAGCCACTACATTTTGGCGGTAATTTGTTACATGACAATAGCTAACCAATAGGTCATCTGATTTTTTTTTAAATGTTTTATTTATTTCTGAGAGAGAGACAGCATGAGAAGGGGAGGGTCAGAGAGAGAGGGAGACACAGAATCTGAAACAGGCTCTGAGCTAGCTGTCAGCACAGAGCCTGACGTGGGGCCCGAACCCACAAACCGTGAGATCATGACCTGAGCCAAAGTCGGACGCTTAACCAACTGAGCCACTCAGGCGCCCCTAGGTCATCTGATTTTAAATTTCTACTCACTCTTACCCCAGCAAGATGAATCCCTTCATTTTTCTTTATAGCATTTCCAAAACAACATAGTAAGTATTCACTGATACAGATATTTATTGTCTGTCCCTCACAGTTGGAGTGAAAGTAGTTATCTTTGGTCTTGACACATACTAAGCACTATGGAAAAATATCTGGAATGAATGATATGGATTCGTTAATATTGCTACTTTAACTATATTTCTAATCATTATGAGAAGCTGTTTTGTAGGTAAGAGTGTTCAGAGCACACTGAACAGATTTGCTGTGGTCTTTCCTGAAGCTAAATGCCATTAACCCATGTTTCTCAGAAGAAGGTAAGGAATTATATTAAAATTCATTGGATTTTTCCTGTTTTTATACTGAAATGGGCATATTAATTAAATGTTTTCCAAGGTACCAAGTTATAGAACACTTAGAGCCGTGAGTCCCTTTAGTCACAAGATTAGACCTAAATGCCTAAGGGATGACTTTAAAGAAAAGGCGACAAATGGTGAGAACACGTGCTGAGCAACACTAGCCCATTTTTCTAGACTAATGAGGTGAAAGAATTAGAGAGTTGCCTTTGTGAGAAAGTACACCTGGACAAAAATGGAGAAAGAAAGGAGGTATGAAAGGAGATAGAGCAGAAATGAACGTCAGGTAATTGGCCAGAAAAGCTGGAAAATAGGGTCCACAAAGGATAAAGTGGGAAAGAAATGCTACCTTCCACATAGGAGGGTCTGAATCTGAGATGTCAAAGGTTTAATATTGGGAGTCAGGAGTTGTAAAGTGACTGTGGGTGAAGAAAGGAGACCAAGAGAATAAAGAAATACAAGAGAAATGTTCCAGAGTCAAGGAGGCAAGGGAAGTGAGAATTCATCCATCAGGGTGTGAAATTCGCAGGACATTTCGCCAAAGGATAGAGACAAAACTTACTGGCTCAACTATGCCATCTGTCCACGCAAAACAAACCAGGTCCTGTGACACAAAAACTCCTGACAGCCTCCCTAAGACATCTTTATGGCATTTGTGTTCACTAATCTGCCACTAAAAGGGATCCATGAAGAGCCATTTCACTTAATTTTCTCCTGGGCCTTAAACAGCTCTTTAAGGAATAAGTTGGGAGAGGTAGCTTCTCAGACAGACACAGGAACATACGCGTTCAGGGCTGAGCAGTGAAGCAGCAGCAGGTGCAGCAAAGCCTCCCTGACCCAGGGCCCTGGGGAGGAGGTTTGTGTACGAGGCTGAAGCACTGTGGGAGGAGAACTATTATGCTGCAGACAGTAATAAGTCGCCACATCTTCAGCCTGGAGGTTGCTGATGGTGAGGGTGAAATCTGTCCCAGACCCACTGCCGCTGAATCGGTCGGGGACTCCAGATACACAGTTGGATGCATAGTAGATGAGCAGCTTAGGACGCTGTCCTGGTTTCTGTTGGTACCAATAAAAATAGCTGCTAACACTCTGACTGGCCCTGCAGTTCATGGTGACCCGCTGGCCCAGAGACCCAGCCAGGGAGGCTGGAGACTGCGTCATCGTGATCGCCCCACAGGCACCTGCAATCACGAGGAGTTAATGGTGATACATACGCACTTTAGTGCAGACACCCTGAAATATGGCATTTGAAGAGTGTTGTACATTTCAGCGCATAATTGGGGCTATTTTGGAAATAGCCAGTATTTTCATTATATCATAAAAACAGTTTTGTAACTCTAAAATGATACTACTCCAAAAGGCATGTGGCAAATTTGAAATTTCTCACCTGAGACCCAAAGCAACAAGGATATGAGGACCTGCCTCTGTGACACCATCTTGCTGTCCCTGCCTGCCCAAAGCAGCTTAGCTTAAATAGCAAAGGCCCCTTTTATCAAACCTGAGCAGCTGCTCTGGGCCTGGGGGAGGCGGGGGTGTCTATGCAAAGCAACTGGTGAGTAAAGAAGCAAACGGCGTGAGCAGTGGGTTATGAAAGTATCTAATGTAAATTTAGAGAGCCAAAATATCACCAAAGATATAGCTGTAGGACTAGAAACACAGGAGTCAACTTAGAAACCTTTAGAACAACTTAGAAGTTCTAAAATGACAAACTGCTACAAGATCTATGGTGAGCTTCTGTTTGAAATTCAAGAATGTTGTTAAATGCTTTGAGTTTCCAGAAATGATGAGCTAGGCTCTTCATATCAATAATCCTGGTAAAATTATAAAATATGCTGGGAAACAATAAAAAAAACAATAGAAGGAAGGAAGGAAGGTAGAGTCAGAGGTGGAAGGGAGGAAAGGGGGTAAGTAGGAAGTGAGGGAGTGAAGAACAGAGGAAAGGAGGAATAAAGGAAGGAAAGGAGGGACAGAGGGAGGGAGGCGGGAAAGGAATGGAAGGCATAAGAAGAAAATGGAGAACTTTGGACCCAATTTTTAAAACTCTCAGGCCAAAGATTTTGGGATTCTACAGCCATTTTTATCCTACAGCTCTCTAAGAATGTTTCAATCCCTTGAGCTCTGTTTTGGGGCTGTCAAAGGGTCAGAGATGGGAAATAGGCTCTGAACTACTCACTTTGGGAGAAAAGTGAGACCCTAATTTGAGCTAAGAGAAGTCTGAATCCTGAATTTTATTTATTATATTTTTTCAGTTCAATATTTCCATACTGTGTGAAATTAGCCAATTTATTAACTCTAGGCTCTTTCAAGAAAATTTAGCTCCAGGGTTCCAGGGTGGATCAGTCAGTTGAGCATCTGACTTTGGCTAATATCACAATCTCACAGTTCATGAGTTCAAACCCCAGGTCTGTCTCCAGCCCCACACTGGGCCACTGCTGTCAGCACAGAGCCCACTTTGGATCCTCTGTGCTTCTCTCCCTGCCCCTACCATGGTTCCCATTCTCGGTCTCTATCTCTCTCTAAAATAAATAAAGAAAAGAAAATTTCATACCATCCAATGGTTTGAGAAGTCAGCTCAAGGTTGCCTGTTCCTAGTCCTGCTGTTCATTCTCCAGCGGGGGGGGGGGGGGGGGGGGGCGTGCAATTCCATTAAGAAACTGAGTGTGCATCACCATGAGTAGGGCCTAGGATTGTGGCTATGGGTCTACTGCAAGTGCAGCTACTGAAATTCTTCAAGTCTTTTCTCTGAATGTGGCAGATGCATGGTCCTTACTCTGTCAGGTGCACTTTGGCTATTCTACGGGTGTCCATGTGGCTTCTGCACAGATTCTGGGCCTGAGAAATTTCCTAAGAGACAGCTATGCTCTGTATCAAGTAGACCCTAGCTGGTGATCCACATCTCACCCTCACAAAGGGTCACTTCTCCCATCACTCAGCCCCCCAGTTTGCCCCTAGTGACGGTTAATTTTACATCTCACCTCAACTAGCCTATGGAGCCCAGTAGTGTGGTCAAATGCCAAATTAGATGTTATCCTGAAGGTAGTTTTTGGTGTGATTAACATTTAAATTAGTAGACCTTGCATAACACAGGTTACTCTCCCTAATGAGGGAGGGAGCCTCATCCAATCAGTTGAAGGCTTTAATATGCAAAACTGAGGTTTCCCAAAGGAGAAGCTATTCTTCTTTAAGTTGCAACAATAGAAACTCGGCCTCAATTTACAGCCTACAGATTTCCCACTCAAGGCTGCAATATCAACACCAACCTCAATTTCCAGGCTGCCAGCCTGCTCTACAGACTCTGGACTCGCTACCCCCCACACTCTCAATTCTCATAATCTCTGTCTCCACGGATATCTCATTAGTTGTGCTTCTCTGGAGGATCCTGACTGTTAACAGTCTTCACATCCCCCAGGTCCCACCTCCTCTGCCTGGAAGAATGCCCGGCACAGCACTTGGTTCTGCCTCCCCACTGTCCTTTCCATAGACCATTCTTACCACTTCTCTTACTTTTCAAGGCTCTCATGGGGCAGGACTCAACTGCTAGCTGCATATATGGGACATCTAGCAAGACAGGGTGGGACATGTCTGTTCTTGCCAATTCTCTCCCACAGGGGAAAAGAATTAAGAGAAAATTCAATTGTGTTTCTTTCTTTCTTTCTTTCTTTCTTTTCTTTTTTTTTTTTTTAGTTTCTTCATTTATTTTGAGAGCAAACACAAGGGACTGTGTCCTTCCAAAGCTTCCTTTCTAGACAAACCCAAAGCCTCAGACCTTCAATTAATGTAATATTGAGATCTCTAGGTGTAACCTACAAAGGAATTTGTCCACAGCATGGCCTTTGAATCCCATCCCTCAGATACACTCTGAGAACTAGGCAAAAAAAGAGGAGCCCATATCCAAGAAGATACTACTATTGCCCCTGCTACTACTACTAATCCTAATAAACATAAACAACAACACAGTCTATTACCATCTGCCTACACTTGAAGACCTGCTGTGTGTTCAGTGGTGCACTGAGGCCTTGCTCATTTACAGTAATCAGTCACACAATAATCCTCTAGAGATGAGAGGTTCTCAGAGTTCAAGTTTTTCAAGGGACCAGTGTTTGTAGGGAAAAAGACAGGAAAAACGTCTGATCCTGAGTCCATAATGCCTACTCATTGTTGAACTTGTTGTGCCCGAATCGTGAGTCCCAGAAACCTCCAAGGAGCTGGCACCGATGCAAATACAAAAGGGTCTTTATTACAAGCTCGAGCAGGGGCTCACCAGCCTACCGGCGTCACGGCAGCAAGGTGAAGCGAAGAACAATAGTGAACAGGGTTTTTAAGGAGTAAGGGATGGGGGTGTTACAGTACATGTAGCATCATCACATAAGCACCAATTACAATTACAGCTTTGACCTTTCAGTATCTGTGAGGTGTTCATTCCTTTTGGTGGGACCCAATCATGACTCTTGAGAATCCTTTGAAAATGACCAATTATGAGGTGAGTTCAAAGGGCCCACGTGGGTTTCAGACAAGTGGTGAGAAATTGGCTAGTTTGTATCTGCAGTTCCCAGCCTTGACTCAGACCATAGGAGTGTTTCTTTTTTTCTTTTTGATTAGCTGAACTGAGGGCAGTCCGAGGATGACTTTAGCATTGAACAATCTGAGGCTTTTCCTGGAACTGAGACTGGGGCTAAATGCAGCCCGAGGTTTCTCTTAATGGAGGACTTAATTTTTGGCTCTTCAAGCTCATTCATTTAAAAAATAAAGCGCCTTTACTGTTATAATGTGAATTTAAAGTGTACACCTGAGTGAACTCGAGCAGATACATCCCCCCTCTCACCACCACTCAGATCCAGACAGACACACCCTCTCCATCATCACACTTTTCCCTCAAGCTCCTTCTAATCAATGCCATGCTCCATACCTACCACCAGAGGACGCCATCACCTTTCTAATTTCCTCACCATGTAGCGCAGACTTAATCTGTTCTTGTAGTTCATGTAAATGGTATCATAAAGTATGTACTTTTTGGTGTCTTGCGTCGTTGACTCAACATGTTCCTTGAACTTTCTCTATGTTGTTACTGTGGCAGTAACTTCTTCCTTTTCACTGCACAATAGTTTGTTGTTACAAGAAATGTCACAATATCTTCATTTTTCAGTTAATGAATGGGTTCAGATTTGAATATGTTATCAATACAGTTTTGAAGGACATTCTTTCAAAGTCTTTAGTGGATTTTGCACTCACTATCCATGGGTGTGTTCGAAGGCATGAAAGCACTGAGCACAGAGCTAGCCTTAGCTTTGGTAGGTCCTATAGAACAGTTTTCTGAAATGGGGAATTTCTTTACACTCCACCAATCATGTATGACATTTCCACTTGCTGTAAATCCTTTCCCCATACTTTCTATTGTCAGACTGTTTATTATATCCTTATTGGTCGATTCTGAAAGGTATTATGTTAAAATTTACAACTTTGTGATGACTAATGATTTTAAGTTATTTACCATACGTTTACTATTGAATTGCTATTTAGATAGTTTGTTTCTTGGGCAGTGCTTGGGCAAACCAAACACACCCATAGTTGGTTTTTTTTTTTTTTTTTGAGAGTTCTTTAAATTCTAAAAATGAATCTTTTGTCAGAATGTGCATGAGAATATCTTCTCGCATTTTATGGTTTATCTATTTGCTTCCTTAATGATAAATTTGAAAAGGAATTATTAACTATAATGAGGTCTATTTTTTTTTCATTTCTTTCTTCTATCATTTGTGGGGACAGGGGGTAGGGTTTGTGCAACAGATCTGAGGTCCATTTTGTTCCCTCTTGTTAGAAAATGACTGTATGCATGTCTCAGTATGTCTGAAACTTGCTTCCGTTGTCTTCTGGTAGTCAGATTGAGGGGAAGAAGCTTAATCCCACCAACATACAACTCTAGTGTCTATGGATATAACCACAAATAATAAAAACCTATTAGTTGTGCGTGTCTGGACTGGCAATTGGACCATTTACATGGGGGATATTGGCATGAGAGCCTCCATTGGCTTGAGTTCACTGATTTAATGGAAATGATGGTAGGAGGACCTGCTGTGTGCTGCTTGGATTCCCCTTTGCAAATAAGAGCTGTACCGCTGCAGGTTCTGTGAGGGCTGCCTGCAGGCCACCTTCCGCTGGTCGCCCTCTGAGGACATTACCTTCCTGAAGAACTACCTGGCCCAAGGTGACACTTCTTTTCTAGGAAAGACAATACTTATTGGATGGAAGGGTATAAAGGCCCAGCACCCTTGCTCCACTCCACTTCAACCCTGTAGAGCGACTGCATCTCTAGACCTCCATGTAGGGTTGGCGGTGGCTTTTCGTGAGACCTTATCACAGCTCAGTTTCTCTATCTGTCCCATCCTGCTTTCTGACTCTCCTTTTTAGAGACGCACATCTCAAGAACACTCTGTAATTTTAAAAATCTGAACTCTCTCTCTCAAAATTGGTTTCCCAGAGAATCTTGCAATTCCTACTGGGAATGGGTTTCCCATTGTCACCCATGACAAATGGGATCAGGGAACAGCACAGGCCAGAAAATAGTGATAACCTTTCACAGGTGAAATGTGTACAGTTTCCAAAAGGGACAGCAAGTGCAGAGTGACATCAGAAATAGGGAACTATGGCAGTGACTAATAGATCATAGCTTATTAGGGATTGAATTGATGTGTAGACCCTTGGAGAATTTCATGCATATGACCGGAAAACTCTAGGTCGAGTGAGCTGAAGCCTACAATCAAGCTTCTGACTCAGTGCCTGGACCTAAGCCAGTTTGCGTGCCAGAGAGCACTGCTTGAAGGTGAGGCCACTTCGTCTTGAGAAATTTAGCCACCGATGTTTGGAGATTATTTGCTTCAATATTTTATGAGAGGAACACAGGGCAATTTCCTCAAAGCAAACGTGAACTAGAGAGAGGAAAATATCCACATTTCCTCACCCATGTATGCTCTCCAAGTTTGTCTAATATCTAAGTGTGAATATGAATTTGGATAAAAGCTGGTGACCAGAGGGACACCTGGGTGGCTCATTGGTTAAGCATCTGACTTTGGCTCAGGTCATTATTTCAACCTTGTAGGTTCGGCCCCACATCAAGCTCTGTGTTGACAGTACAAAACCTGGAGCCTACTTCAGATTCTGTTTCCCTCCCTCTCTGCCCTTACCCTGCTCATGCTCTGTCTCTAGCTCTCTCAAAAATAAATAAATACTTTTAAAAATTATAAAAAATATGACATCTTTATAAGAAATTGATTTTCTGTGGTGCCTGGGTAGTCCTTTGGTGAGTGTCTGACTCTTGATTTCAGGTCAGGTCATGATCCCAAGTTGTGGAATGAGCCCTGTGTTTGATTCCACTCTGCTAGTGAAGCCTCCTTAGGATTCTCTTCCCTTCCTCGCCACTCCCCCTCCCATTTCCTTACTCATGAACTCTCTGACTCCAAAAACTAAATAAATAAATAAACAAAGAAACTGATTTTCATCATTCTTTCCAAACATGGAGTTTTCAATGTATCTTTCTTATTTTCTTCCCTAGATTGACATCAGAGCAGAAACAATACTCACACAGTTTCCAACATATTTTTAGGTTTTTCATTTATTTATTTTTGAGAGAGAGAGAGATCACAAGCAGGGAAGGGGGTGAGAGAGGATGGCGAGAGACAGAGAGAGAGGACTTCATGATAAGCGTTGAGCCAGACATAGCTAAATCGAACTGAGCCAAAATCAAGAATCAGATGCTTAACCGACTGAATCATCCAGGTGCCCAATGGCCTCCAACATATCAGTGGCTCCAGGAAACAGAGCCACCATTAACACCAAAGCCAGCCAAGCCAAGACATTGATGATAATATACACCTCATCAACACGAACCAGGACAAGCTCCTACACGTATTCTTAAACGTGTCTCCACTCTTATCTTTGTGACTTCATCCTGGTTCAGTGGCAGTGGGTATAGAGCAGATTCACCCTAAGAGTTGATGAAGGTAACCAGCCCAGTAACACAGGAATGAATCCCACTTGATCTTGGTGGATAATTCTTTTTATGTGCTATTGAATTCGATTTGCAAGTATCTTGTTGAGGATATTTGCATCTTTATTCATCAGGGATAAATAGCTTGTAGTTCTCTTTTTTGGCTGGATCTCTGTATGGCTTGGGAATCAAAGTGATGCTGGCCTCATAAAATGAGTCTGGAAGTTTTCCTTCGATTTCTATTTTTTGGAATAGTTGGGGAAGAATGGGTATTAATTCTGTTGTAAATGCCTGATAGAATTCCCCAGGGAAGCCAGCTGGCCCAGGGCTCTTATTTTGGGGGAGATTTTTGATAACAGATTCCATTTCCTCACTAGTTATGGGCCTGTTCAGGTTTTCTATCTCTTCCATGTGAATTTTGGTAGTGAGTGTGTGTTTAGGCATTTGTCCATTTCTTCTAAGTTGTCCAATTTGTTGGTATATAATTTTTCATAGTATTCCCTGATAATTGCTTGTATTTCTGAGGAGTTGGTTGTATAAGTCCATTTTCATTCATGATTTTGTCTGTTTCAGTGCTCTCTCATTTCTTTTTGAGAAGCCTGGCTAGGGGTTTCTCAATTTTGTTTATTTTCTCAAAAAACCAACTCTTGGTTTCATTGACCTATTCAACTGTTTCTTTGCTTTCTATACTGTTTATTTCTGCTCTGGTTTTTGTTATTTCTCTTCTTCTACTGGGTTTGGGGTGCTCTTGTTGCTCTCCCTCTAGTTGCTTTAGTTGCACTGTTAGATTTTGGACTTGCGCTTTTTCTAATTTCTTCAAATAGGCCTGGAGTGCAATGTACTTTCCTCTGAGGACTTCTTTGCTGCATCCCATAGAGTTTGGATTGTTATATATTCATTTTCATTTGTTCCATATATTTTTAAATTTCTTCTCTAATTGCCTGATTGGCCCATTCATTCTTCAGTAGGGTGTTCTTTAACCTCCCTTTTTTGGAGGTTTTCCAGACTTCTTCCAAAAATTGAATTCGAGTTTTATAGCACTGTGATCTGAAAGTGTGCATGGTATGATCCCAGTACTTTTATATTTATTGAGGGCTGTTTATGTTCCAGTATGTGATCAATCTTGGAGAATGTGCCATGTGCACTTGAGAAGAAAGTGAATTCCATAGCCTCTGGATGTAGCGTTCTAAATATATCTGTCAAATCCATCTGGTCCAATGTATCATTGAAGTCTATTGTGTCTTTATTGACTTTCTGTATAGTTGATGTATCCATTGTTGTAAGTGGAGTATTAAAGTCCCCTGCTATTAGCATGTTCTTGTCGATAAGAGTGTTGCTGTTCATGATTATTTTATGTATTTAGGGGCTTCCATATTTGGTGCATAAACATTTCTAATTGTTGGCTCTTCCTGATGGATAGACCCTGTAATATAATGCTCTTCTTCATCCCTTATTACTGTCTTTACTTTAAAGTCCAGTTTGTCTGATATAAGTATAGCTGCTCCAGCTTTTTTTTTTTTTTTTTTTTTTTTTTTTTCAGTAGCATGATAGATATATCTCCATCCCCTTACTTTCAATCTGAAGGTATCCTCCAGCTAAAATAAGTTTCCTGTAGACAGCAAATAGATGGATTTTAGGGTTTTTTTTTTTTTAATCCATTCTGCTACCCTATGTCTTTTGATTGGGGCATTTAGTCCCTGTACTTTCAGTGTTATTATTGAAAAATATAGGTAGAGTCATCGTGTTCGTTATAGGATTTATGCTTGTGGTTGTGTCTCTGGTTTCTTGCATTCCTTAAACATTTCCCTCAGAGACTCACCCTCAGGATTTCTTGTAGAGCTGGTTTAGTGATGACAAATTCTTTCCTTTTTTTTTTATTTGGAAAGACTTTTATCTTCCTTCTATTCTGGATGACAGGGTTGCTGGATAGAGGATTCATGGGTACATATTTTTTTCTGTTCATCACATGGAAGATCTCCTGTCATTCCTTTCTGGCCTGCCAAGTTTCAGTAGATAGGTCTGTCAACACTCTGATAGGTTTTCCTTTGTATGTTAGGGCCCTTTTCTCCCTAGCTGCTTTCAAAATTCTCTCTTTGTCCTTATATTTTGCCAGTTTCACTATGATATGTTGTGCAGAAGATCGATTCAAGTTACATTTGAGGGGGTTTCTCTGTGCCTCTCGGATTTCAACGTCTGTTTCCTTCCCCAGATTGCGGAAGTTTTCTGCTATAATTTGTTGAAGGACTCCTTCAGCACCTTTCCCTCTCTCTTCCACTTCTGGAATTCTTATGATACAGATATTGTTCTGTTTGATTGTATCGCTGAGTTTTGAACTCTCCTTTCATGTTCCTGGATCAGTTTATCTCTCTTTTTCTCAACTTCCTCTTTTTCTATAATTGTGTCTTCTAAATTACTTATTCTCCTTTCTGTCTCTTCAATCCATGCATTGGACACCTTTGTTTTATTTTGCATCTCATTTATAGCAGGTTTTTAATTCATCACAACTATTTGTAAGTTCCATAGTCTTTGTAACAATATTTTCTCTGATGTCTTCCATGCCTTTTTCAAATCCAGTGATTAATTTTATGACTCTTGTTCCATACTCTTGTTCAGTTATTTAGCTTATATCTATTTTGAGCAGTTCTTTAGCTGTCAGTTCTTCTTGGAATTTTGTTGGAGGAGAGATCTTTCATATCGTCATTTTGGTTAGCTTTCTATCTCTTCATAATTTTAACATCTTGTTATGCACTCTGCACCTGTGGGTGCTGCTGTACCAAAGAAGGCTCTTGGACTGTCCAGGGCCTGTCCTTTCAGAAAGTGTTCTTTGAATGGTATCTTTCGGTCTCTTGTAGAGACCCTGGTTATTTTATTTTCCTACTCATAGTGGTATTTCAGACTCTCCACCATGTGTACTTTGGCTTGTTTCTTGAGGTAGCCCTGGAAAAGAAAACAGACAGGCAAACCCATAGGGAACAAAGGCACACAAATGCACAGACAAATGCAACAAACAAGCAAGCCAAAGGGAAAATGAAAAAGAAAAGAGGAAGGAGGGAAGGCAAATAATAAGAAATAAAAATACATAAAAAAGGAAAAAAGAAGAAAAGAAAAGTAAAAAGAAGAAACCCAATAAACAAAGGACAGTCTAAAGCATGTAACCAGATTTCCCAGCTACAAGTAAATAGCCGGGTGTGTGCAATGCTGGCAGAAGAGCATAGAGAAAGAGAGAAATGACAGGACAGGGATGAAGAAAAATTGTAAATGAACTGAACAGGCAGAAGGAATGAGAGGCTTTTTTCAAAGAGCGAAAGAGTGGAATATGGTTAGAGAAGAGGCAAGAGAAATGATGATGATGCTATCCAGAGAAACGATATAGTCTGATTACACCAAAGAGAAAGAGATGAAAAGGTAGCTGTGGAGGTGTAGAATTTACACCTAAAGAATGGATTAAATGTGACTGTTTAAGCAAGCCAGTGACCATTATTAATCAGGGCAGTGGATTCATGTTGGTCTTGCCCCAGATCCAACAAAAAGAAGAAGAAGAAGGCACCTCTCAAGCAGGATGGGCATGGTTTAGTCCAGTGCATCCCGTGGGAGTCCTGCCTTGGTGGTTTTGGGTTGAAAAGTGGTGGCGCCCCAGTCCCTTCTTGAACCAAGCATTGCCACTCACTCTTGGGTGTGATCTCCCTGTGCTGAGGGCGTAGCCAAGGTGGGCCGTGCTCTATATCCCAAGCCAGGCCTCGTTTCCAGATCTCAGTCTGTGCGCCCCATGGAAATTGCCCGTAATATAAACTCACAGGCAACCCCTCAAAGCAGTTTGAAGCCTCTCGCCTTCCTACTAGGGATCGAGCCAGAAGCGCCTGCTCCCTTCTCGTCCAGGTCAGCTGGCGATTGAAGAGCAGTTTCACCTGGGGTTACCTGGGACCCGTGCGTCCTGCCAAGGGTCAGCTAGACAGCGGGAAACCGGGTCCCTCTGTGTCCAGAGAGGAGATTTTCTCTTCTCCAGCGACAGGAACAGTGTCTTCAGCAGTTTTTGCCCTTCTTTTTCCCCCTAGACTCACTGTGGCCCCCCGCAGAGGGGAATCCCCCCTCCCTCTGTGTCTCTGGTTCTGGTCCGATTTTATCTTCCCCAGTTCGCACTCACGCTATAAGGTGTTCTTAGCAGACTCTGTCTCCTTTTCCTCCCAAACTCCTTGATTCTGTAAGGGTTCCTACAGCTTCAGGCCTTGGCCATGTGACAGATGGGGACAGGTGAAATGTACAGAGATCCCTACTTCTCCACCATTTTTCCTCCCTAAGAGTTGATAAGGTGAAATATGAAGGTACTGCATATTATTTCTGTCAACGAGATGATCCTGCACCTCTCACGGTGATATCCTCTGTTACAAAATCTCCAAAGCCATCAGTGGGAATGTTCAGTATGTGGAAATCCTTGACCCATGAGTACCTGTGCAGTTTTGGGATGCAAACGCACATTAGCCTCCTTTCTCTGATTGCCAGGCTGTACCAGACACACCTGATGAGGGACAGACTGTAAGAGCTTTCCATGACATTGTGCAGCTGAGCCGATGACCTCATTTTGAAGCAGAGATAAGCTCACATGGCCATGTCCCTGTCTTCTGCCACACCCATCATTTCCACCCCGTAATAATCAAAGGCACTAATGGATCCAGCATAGGTTCTAAATTACAGCAGTAAATGCAGTCTTCCCTCTCTCTCTCTCTAAGCACACTCACACCTACCCACACACTCATTTAAACCCTTCCATAAACTGGGGCACCTGGGTTTCTCAGTCTGTTGATCATCAACTTCTGCACAGGTCACGATCTCTCTTGTTGGAGCCCCACCTCCTTCTTGAGCTTTCTACATTCAAGGGCTTACTCCCACCATATCATTGAAACTTTTCAAAGTCACTAGTGACAGTCACATTGCCAAGTTCAATGGCCACATGCCACTCTACATCTCACTAGACCCATCATGAGCATTTAACACATTGACCACACCTTCCTCCTTGATCTACCTTTCACTCTGGACTCCAGAGCAAAACACCATCTTGCTGGTCTTCCATCCCACTGCTCCTTTAGAGACTCCCTTGGTGGTACCTACTCATCTCTTCTGCCTCAGATTTCAGCCCCTGGGCCTCTGATCTAGGCAACGCATGTGCCACTGCTTATCATATTCCAAGCTCCAGTGCAATTCTCTCCCTGAACCCTAGACCTGTATATCCAATGGCTACTTGACAGCTGCATGTGAAGATCTAACACACATCCCAAACTTAAAATGTCCAACACCAAATTCCTCATCTTCTTCCCCAAATCCACTCTTCCACAGTCTTTCCTATTGGAACAGATGGCAATTCCACCCTTCTAGAACTCAGAGAAAAACTCTGAAGTCACCCTGAGACCTCTCTCTCTCTCACGCTCCTTCTCAAAACCATAGGCATATTGTTATCTCTGTCATCAAAATACACAGCTCCTCCCTCCTTTACTACCACTGCCAAAGACCCAAGCTGTCATTCTCTCTAGCCTGGGGGATCGCAGTGGTCACCCAACAGTTATCTTTCCAGTCTGCATCCCAGAGAGATCCTGTTAAACTATGAACCAAAGTATGCCCTGCTCTATTCAAAACTCTCCCACTTAACCACATCACTCAAAATAAAAGCCAATTCCTTAGAGAAGTCTACAGAGTCCTATATAAGGTGGCCTCCCTGTGATTTCTTGGATCTCATTTCCACTGCTATACCCCTTGTACACTCCACTTTGGCAACATTGGCTTCCTTTTACTTCGTCCACGTGCTGATCACATTCCCACTCAGAAATGTGCTGTTTATTCTACTTAGAACCAACTACAACTCTACTGCCTAAAAGTATTTCTATGGTTCCTTTCTTCACCACATTGAAATATTGATTAAGTCACACTTTCTCAGTCCAGCCCTCTATGACCCTAGAGTAGAATGATTGCAAATACAGATTCCCCCATTCTTTATCTCTCCCTCTACCCATGCCTTTTGCAATATAACCTTGCAGCTCCTTCTATCAAGAGCAGGGATCGATTTACCCTCTTCTTCAACAGGATCAGCTGCATTGATCATTAGAATGCATCAGATGGGGAATTGTGTCAGTGGTAAGGTTCGGCTCCAAGATGCCTCGTGTGCTTTTACTTTCTCATTTGAGGCCCTGCCACCTGTCACAGAAGCTAAGGATTAGTCTGCCACACAATGAGGGACATGAGGCCCAGTCGCCCAGACAGCCCCAGCAGATAGTCAGCTAACCACACCAGTGTGAAAGAGAGGTAAGGAATGTGAGCCTTTCTGTAACAAAAGCACCTAGTTGACCTGTCAGCTAACTTAAAACACATGAGAAAGCCAGCCAAGGCCAATGAAGATCAATCAGGCCTGGTCCGTATTTTAACAGAAAGCTCAGCCAACTATTAAACATGACAGCAATAAAATTGATACCATTCTAAGCCACTACATTTTGAGAGTGATTTATTAAATGACAATAGCTAAGCAATACATCATCTGGTTTTCAATTTCTACTCACTCTTACCCCAGCAAGATGAATCCCTTTTTTTTTTCTTTATAGCACTTCCAAAACAACATAGTAAGTACTCACTGATACAGGTACTTATTGTCTGTCCCTCACAGCTGGGGTGAAAGCAGATATCTTTGTTTTTGACACAAAGTAAGCATTCTGAAAACATATCTGGAATGAATGATATGGATTCCTTAATATGGATACTTTAACTATATTTCTAATCATCATGAAAAGCTGTTTTGTAGGTAAGAGTGTTCAGAGCACAATGACCAGGTTTGCTGTGGTCTTTCCTGAAGCTAAGTGGCATTAACCCATGTTTCTCAGAAGGAGGTGAAGAAATTATATTAAAATTCGTGGGATTTTTCCTGCTTTTATACTGAAATAGGCATGTTAATTAAATGTTTTCCAAGGTACTCAAATTATAGAACACTTAGAGCCGTAAGTCCTTTCAGTCATTAGATTAGACCTGAATGCCCAAGGGATGACTTTAAAGAAAGAGGCAACAAATAGTGAGAACATGTGCTGAGCAACATTAGCTCATATTTCTAGTTGCTGAGATGAAAGAATTGGAGAGTTTCCTTTGTGAGAAGGTACACCTTGAAAAAATGGAGAGAGAGAAAGGAGGTATGAAAGGAGATAGAGCAGAAATGAATGTCAGGTACATTGGCCAGATGATGAAAAATAGGGTCCACAAAGGATAAAGTGGGAAAGAAATGCTACCTTCCACATATGAGGTTCTGAATCTGAGAGGTCAAAGGTTTAATACTGTGAAGGCCCAGAGTTGGAAGGTGACAGTGGGTGAAGAAAGAAGACCAAGAGAATAAGGAAATATAAGAGAAATGCTCCAGAGTCAAGGAGGCCAGGGAAGAGAGAATCCATCCATCAGGGTGTGAAATTCACCAGACCCTTCACCAAAGGGTAGAGATGAACCTTTCTGGCTAAACTATGCCATCTGTCCCTACAAAACACACCAGGTCCTGTGACACAAAAACTCCTGACAGCCTCTCTAAGACATCTTTATGGCATTTGTGTTCACTAATCTGCCACTAAAAGAGATCCAGGAAACACCATTCCCCTTAACTTTCCCCTGGGCCTTCAACAGCCCTGTAAGGAATAAGTCGGGAGAGGTAGCTTCTCAGGCAGACACAGGAAAGTGCACTTTCAGTGTTGAGCAGGGAGGCAGCAGCAGGTGCAGTGAAGCCTCCCTGACCCAGGGCCCTGGGGAGGAGGTTTGTGTACGAGGCTGAAGCACTGTGGGAGGAGTGCTATAACCGTGCTGACAGTAATAAGTCGCCACGTCTTCAGCCTGGAGGTTGCTGATGGTGAGGGTGAAATCTGTCCCAGACCCACTGCCGCTGAATTGGTCGGGGACTCCAGTTGCTCGGTTGGATGCATCGTAGATGAGCAGCTTAGGACGCTGTCCTGGTTTCTGTTGGTACCAATTGACGTAGCTGCTAACGCTCTGACTGGCCCTGCAGTTCATGGTGACCCGCTGGCCCAGAGACCCAGCCAGGGAGGCTGGAGACTGCGTCATCGTGATCGCCCCACAGGCACCTGCAATCAAGAGAAGGTAATATGCACTTTAGGGCAGACACCCTGAAATACGGTGTTTGAAGAGTGTTGTACATTTCAGCCCATAATTGGGGCTATTTTGGAAATAGCCAGTATTTTCATTATATCATAAAAACATTTTTGTAACTCTAAAATGATACTACTCCAAAAGGCATGTGGCAAATTTGAAATTTCTCACCTGAGACCCACAGCAACAAGGATATGAGGACCTGCCTCTGTGACACCATCTTGCTGTCCCTGCCTGCCCGATGCAGCTAGGTTCCATGGCAAAAGCCCCTTTTATCAAACCTGAGCAGCTTCTCTGGACCTGGGGGGGAGGGAGGAGGGTTCTATGCAAAACAACTGGTGAGTAAAGAAGCAAACGGCATGAGCAGTGGGTTATGAAAGTATCTAATGTAAATTTAGACAGCCAAAAATATTACCAAAGATACAGCTGAAGGACTAAAAACACAGAAGTCAACTTAAAAACTCTTAGAACAACTTAGAAGTTCTAAAATGACAAACTTTTTTTTTTTACAAATAGTTTATTGTCAAGTTGGTTTTCATATAACAACCAGTGCTCATCCCCACAAGTGCCCTCCTCCATGACCACGTCCCCCCTTCCCCCCCAACCCATCAGTCCTCCATTTGTTCTCAGCATTCAAGAGTCTCTCATAGTTTGCCTCTCTCCCTCTCCCCCACTATTTCTCCCCTTCTTCTTCCCCATGGTCCTCCTTTAAGTTCTTCCTAATCCTCCTATACTTGCAAACATATGGTATTTGTCCTTCTCTGCCTGACTTATTTCGCTCAGCATAACACCCTCAAGGTCCATCCATGTTGCTACACATGGCCAGATTTCATTCTTTCTCATTGCCACGTAGTATTCCATGGTATAGATAAACCACATCTTCTTGATCCATTCGTCCATTGATGGACACGTAGGCTCTTTCCATGTTTTGGCTATTGTTGAGAGTGCTGCTATGAACATGGGGGTACATGTGCTCCTCTGAATCAGCACTCCTATATCCCTTGGGTAAATTCCTAGCAGTGCTATTGCTGGGTCATAGGGGAGTTCTATTGTTAATTTTTTGAGGAACCTCCACGCTGTTTTCCAGAGGGGCTGCACCAGTTTACATTCCCACCAACAGTGTTGGAGGGTGCCCAGAAACACAATTTCTTGAGAATAAAGTCCATTTAATTCCCTCTTGAATAAGGACTTCAGACTAAGAACATAGCCTGCCATCTTCAAGATTGCTGCTAAGTTCTGGAGAGGAGGATGGGGATAAGGTAAATTAAAACACTACCAATCTTTGATATTGAGATCCATTCACCTTCATCTTGATGAAGTATTAGCTTGGTTGTTGTAAAACATTGACTGTTTTCCCATACTCCAGCATGTTTTTTTAAGCCAGTTTTTTCAGTGTTTCTGTAGAAGGACAGACCATTGGAGCTACTTGTTGTGCCATTTTTGCTGACATCACCCCACCCCCACCCCCAGATCATTCTTTCTTGAAGATGGAAGTACAAGAACATGACTAGTTGTGGTCACCAGGCACAATCATGGCATTGTACTTGGACGTTGGCATTACTCACACCTAATCCTGGCTAAATGACAAACTGCTACAAGATCTAATGGTGAGCTTCTGTTTGAAATTCAAGAATGTTGTTAAATGGGTTGAGTTTCCAGAAATGATAAACTAGGCTCTTCATATAATTAATCCTGGTAAAATTAAAAAATATGCTGGGAAACAATAAAAAACAATGGAAGAAAGGAAGGAGGGTAGGAAGGAAAGGATGAAGGGAGGAAGGGTGGAAAGGGGGAAGGAAGGAAGGGAGGAAGAGAGGGTCGGGGGGAGGAACAGAGCAAAGGAGGAAAAGAGGAAGGGAGGGAGGGAAGAACAGAGGAAAGGAGGAATAAAGGTAGGAAGGAAAGAAGGAAGGAAGGAAAGGAGGGACAGAGGGATGGAGGCGGGAAAGGATTGGAAGGCACAAGAATAAAATGGAGAACTTTGGACCCAATGTTTATAAACTCTCTGGCCAAAGTATTGGGATTCTACAGCCAATTTTATCCTGCAGTTCCATAAGAATGTTGCAATCCTATGAGCTCAAATTTGGACCTGTGCAAAGGGTCAGAGAGATAGGAGACAGGCTTAGAACTACTCACATTGGAGGAAAAGTGGGACCCTAATTTGAGCTACAGGAAGTCTGAATCCTGAATTTTACTTATTATATTTTTTCAGTTCAATATTTCCCTTTTGCGTGCAATTAGCCAATTAATTAACTCTAGGTTCTTTCAAGAAAATTTAGTTCTAGGGTGCCAGGGTGGCTCAGTCAGTCGAGCATCTGACTTTGGCTCAGATCATGATTCCCCGGTTCATGAGCTCAAACCCAGGTCTGTCTCCAGCCCCACTCTGGGCTCATTGCTGTCAGCACAGAGCCCACTTTGGATCCTCTGTGCTTATCTCTCTGCCACTACTATGGTTCCTATTCTTAGTCTCTATCTCCCTCTAAACTAAATAAAGGAAAGAAAATTTCATTCCATCCAAAGGTTTGAGAAGTCAGCTCAAGGTTGCCTGTTCCTAGTTCTACTGTTCATTCTTCAGCAGAGAGAAAGCTGAGGGTGGGGACGTGCAATTTCCTTAAGAAACAGAAAGTGCATCACCATCAGAAGGGCCTAGGATTTTGTGGCTACGGGTCTACCTCAAGTGCAGCTACTGAAAGTCTTCTAGTCTTTTCTCTGAGTGCAGCGGATGCATGGTGCTTACTCGGTCAGGTGGCGCATTGCTGTTCTACAGGTGTTCCTGTGGCTTCTGTACAGCTTCTGGGCCTGAGAAATTTCCTAAGACCCAGCTATACTCTGTATCGAGTAGACCCTAGCTGGGGATCTATACCTCACCCTCACAAAGGGCCAATTCTCCCATCACTCAGCTACCCAGTTTGCCCTTAGTGATGTTTGATTTTATGTGTCACCTTAACTAGGCTATGGCGCCCAGTAGTGTGGTCAAATGCCAATTTGGATGATGTCTTGAAGGTAGTTTTTGATGTGATTAACATTTAAGTTAATAGACTTTGCATAACACTGGCTACTCTCCTTAATGAGGGAAGGGAACCTCATCCAATAAGTTGATGGCTTTAAGAAGCCAATTGAGGTTTCCATAAGGAGAAGAGACTCTTCCTTAAGATGCAACAATAGAAACTCGGGTTCAGGTTCTGGCCTACAGATTTCCCACTCAAGGCTGCATTATCAACACCAACCGCAATTTCCAGCCTGCCAAACTGCTCTACAGACTCTGGACTCACCACCCTCCACACTCTCAATTCTCAGACTCTCTGTCTCCACGAATATTTCATTGGTTGTACTTCTCTGGAGGATCCTAACTGATAACACTCTTCACATACCCCAGGTCCCACCTCTTTAGGCTGGAAGAATGTCTGGCACAACACTCGGTTCTGCCTCCCCACTGTCCTTTCCATAGACCATTCTTATCACTTCTCTTAATTTTCTAAGCTCTCATGGGGCAGGACTCAAATGTATATATGGGAAATCTAGGCAAGACAGGGTGGGACATGTCTCTTCTCTCCAATTCTCTCCCCTCGGGGGAAAAATTAAGAGAAAATCCAAATGTATTTTTTTTTAAGTTTATTTAATTTGAGAGAGAGCACAAGGGACTGTGTCCATCCAAAGCTTCCTTTCTTGACAATACCAAAGCCTCAAACCTTCAATTAATCTAATATTGAGATCTCTAGGTGAAACCTGCAAAAGAATTTGTCCACAACATGGTCATTGAATCCCATCTCTGAGATACACTCTGAGAACTGGGCCAAAAAAAAAAGAGGAGACCATATCCAAGAAAATACTACTACTGCTGCTGCTACTATTACTAATAATAAACAGCAACAACGACACAGTCTATTGCCATCTGGTGACGCCTGAAGACCTGCTGTGTGTTTGTGGTGCACTGAGGCCTTGCTGGTCTACTGTAATCAGTCGCACAATAATCCTCTAGAGATGAGAGTTCTCAGAGTTCAGGTTGTTCAGGATACCAGAGCTTATAGGGCAGAAGACGGAAAAAACATCTGATCATGAGCTCATAACGCCTACTCACTGATGAACTCATTCATTTAAAAAATAAAGTGCCTTTACTGTTATAATGTGAATGCAAAGTGTACACCTGGGTGAACACGAGCAGATACATCCTCCCTATCATCACCACAGAGCTAGGCTCAGCTTTGGTAGATACTATGGAACAGTTTTCTGAAATGGGAATATCTTTACCCTATACCAACCATGTATTATATTTCCACTTGCTCTAAATCCTTTCTCCATACTTGCTATTGTTAGACTTTTTATTCTATCCATATTGGTGGATCCTGAGGTAGTATTGTTAAAATTTACATCTCCGTGATGGCTAATGGTTTTAAGTAATATACCATAGGTCTACTACTGAGTTGCTATTTAGATAGTCTTTTCATCGGTGGTGCTTCATCTAGTCAGACACACACATACAGTTGGTCTTTTCTGAGAGTTCTTTATATTCTGAAAATAACCTTCTGTCAGAATGTACATGAGAATAGCTTCTCCCATTTTTGGTTTATATATTTCCTTCCTTAATAATACATTTAAAAAGGAATTATTAACTCTAATGAGGACTAACGTTTTCATTTCTTTCTCCTTTCATTTTGTGGGGGAGGGGTGGGTGGGAGGTGGGTCTGTGCAACAGACCTGAGGTCTATTTTGTTCCTTCTTGTTAGAAAATGACTGTATGCATGGCTCAGTATGTCTGAAACTTGCTTCCACTGTATTCTGGTACTTGGATTGAGGGGAGATACCTTTTCCCCACCAACATATAACTCTCAGTGTCTATGGATATAAGCACAAATCACAATAACCTATTACTTGTGCGTGCCTAAACTGGCATTGGTCCATTTTCCCTGGGGATCCTGACATGAGAGCCTCCATTGGCTTGAGTGCACTGATTTAATGGGAATGATGGAGAGGAGGGACTGCAGCGTGCTGTTTAGATTCCACTTTGCAAATAAGAGCTGTACCGATGCAGGTGCTGTGAGGGCTGCCTGCAGACCACCCTCTTCTGGTCGCCGTCTGAGGAGATTACCTTGCTGAAGAACTAGCTGGCCCTAGGTGACACTTCTCCTTCAGGAAAGACAATACTTACCTGATACAAAGGTACCAAGACCCAGCCCCCTTGCTCCACTCCATATCAACTCTGTGGAGTGACTGCATCTCTAGACCTCCCTGTGGGGTTGGCGGTGGCTTTTCTTGAACCTCCATCACAGCTCAGCTTCTCTATCTGTCCAATCCTTCATCCTGTCTCTCCTTTCCAGAAATGTGCATCTCAAGAACACTCAGTAATAAAAAAATCTGAACTCTCTCTCTCTCTCAAAGTTGGTTTCCCAGGACATCTTGGGATTCCTATGGGGAATGGGTTTCCCATTGTCATCCTATGACAAATGGATCAGGGAGCAACACAGACCAGAAAGTAGTGATAACCTTCAAAGGTAAAGTGTGTACAGTTTCAAAAAGGGACAGCAGGGGCAGGGAGACGTCAGAAATATGGATCTGTGGCAGTGACTAATGGATCATGGCTTAGTAGGGATTGAATTGATGTGTAGACCCTTGGAGAATTTCATGCATCTGACTGAAAAACTCTAGGTCGGGTGAGCTGAAGCCTACAATCACAGCTTCTGACTCAGTGCCTGGACCTAAGCCAGTTCATGTGCCAGAGAGCACTGCTTGAAGGTGAGGCAACGTCGGCTTGAGAAATTTAGCCACATGTTTGGAGAATATTTGCTTCAATATTTTATGAGAGGAACTCAGGGAATTTTTCTCAAAACAATTGTGAACTAGAGAGAAGAAAATATTCACATTTTCCCAGCCATGTAAGATCTCCAAGTTTGTCTAATATCTAAGTGTTAATATGAATTTGGATAAACGCTGGCTATCAGAGGGACACCTGGGTGGCTCACTGGTTAAACATCTGACTTTGGCTCAAGTCATGGTTTGAACCCTGTGGGTTCGGCCCCACCTCAGGCTCTGTGTTGACTGTACAGAACCTGGAGACTGCTTCAGATTTTGTTTCCCTCCCTCTCTACCCCTACCCTGCTCACGCTCTGTCTCTCTCTCTCCCAAAAATAAATACTTTTAAAAATTATTAAAAATATGACATCTTTATAAGAAATTGATTTTCTATGGTGCCTGAGTTGTTCGTCAGTCAGTGTCTGACTCTTGATTTCAGGTCAGGTCATGATTCCAAGTTGTGGAATGAGCCCTGTGTTTTGATTCCATGCTGATAGTGAAGCCTGCTTAGGATTCTCTTCCCTTCCTCCTTACTCCTCCACCCTTTGCCCTACTCATGAACTCTCTCACTCCAAAAAAAGTTAATGAACAAACAAAGAAAGAAACGGATTTTTGTTATTCTCTACAAACATGGAGCTTTCAATATATCTTTCTTATTTTCTTCCCTAGATCGACATCAGAGCAGAAAAAATACTCACACAAATTTCTAACTTTTTTTAGTTTTTCTTTTATGTATTTTTGAGAGAGAGAGATCACAAGCAGGGAAGGGGCAGAGAGAGGAGGGAGAGAGACAGAGAGAGAGCAGACTTCATGCTAAGCGTTGAGCCAGACACGGCTAAATCGAACTGAGCCAAAATCAAGAATCAGATGCTTAACCGACTGAATCACCCAGGTGCCCCATGGTCTCCAACATGTCAGTGGCAACAGAAACAGAGCCACCATCAATGGCAAAGCCAGCCAAGCCAAGACAATGATGGTGATATACACCGTCATCAACACGAATCAGGACAAGTTCCTACACGTATTCTTAAATGTGTCTCCACTCTTATCTCTGGGATTTCATCCTGGTTCGGTGGCAGTGGGTATAGAGCAGATTCACCCTAAGAGTTGATGAAGTGAACCAGCCCCGTAACAAAGGAATGAATCTCACTTGAATTTGGTGGATAATTCTTTTTATGTGCTGTTGAATTCGATTTGCAAGTATCTTGTTGAGGATATTTGCATCTGTATTCATCAAGGATATTGGCCTGTAGTTCTCTTTTTTTTGCTGGGTCTCTGTCTGTCTTGGGAATCAAAGTGATGCCGGCCTCATAAAATGAGTCCAGAAGTTTTCCTTCTATTTCTATTTTTTGGAATAGTTTGAAAAGAATGAGTATTAATTCTGTTTTAAATGTCTCGTAGAATTCCCCGGGGAAGCCACTGGCCCAGGGCTCTTATTTGTTGGGTGATTTTTGATAATTGATTTGATTTCCTAACTAGTTATGTGTCTGTTCAGGTTTTCTATCTCTTCCTGTGTAAATTTTGGTAGTGAGTGTGTGCTTAGGAATTTGTCCATTTCTTCTAAGTTGTCCAATTGTTGGCATATAATTTTTCATAGTATTCCCTGATAATTTCTTTCATTTCTAAGGGGTTGGTTGTAATGAGTCCATTTTCTTTCATGATTTTGTCTACTTGAGTGCTCTCTTTTCTTTTTGAGAAGCCTGGCTAGAGGTTTGTCAATTTTGTTTATTTTCTCATAAAACCAATTCTTGGTTTCATTGATGTGTTCAACTGTTTCTTCAGTTTCTTTATTTCTGCACTGGTTTTTATTATTTGTTTTCTTCTACTGGGTTTGGGGTGCTCTTGTTGCTCTCCCTCTAGTTGCTTTAGGTGCACTGTTAGATTTTGTACTTGTGCTTTTTCTATTTTCTTGAAATAGGCCTGGAGTACAATGTACTTTCCTCTTAGGACTGCCTTTGCGGCATCATTTTCATTTGTTCCATATATTTTCTAATTGCTGATTGGCCCATTCATTCTTTAGTAGGGTGTTCTTTAACCTCCATGTTTTGGAGGTTTTCCAGACTTCTTCCTATGATTGATATCAAGTTTCATAACATTGTGATCTGAAAGTGTTCATGGTATGATCTCAATTCTTTTATATTTATTGAGAGCTGCTTTATGTCCCAGTATGTGATCTGTCTTGGAGAGTGTGTCATGTGCACTTGAGAAGAAAGTGAATTCCATAGCCTCTGGATGTAGCGTTCTAAATATATCTGTCAAATCCATCTGGTCCAATGCGTCATTTAAGTCCATTGTTTCTTTCTTGACTTTCTGTCTAGTTGTCTATCATTGCTGTAAGGGGAGTATTAAAGTCCCCTTCTATTAGCACTTTCTTATCGATAAGAGTGTTGCTGTTCATGATTATTTTATGTATTTAGGGTCTTCCATAATTGGTGCGTAGACATTTCTAATTGTTGGCTCTTCCTGATGGATAGACCCTATAATATAATGCTCTTCTTCCTCCCTTGTTACTGTCTTTACTTTAAAGTCCAGTTTGTCTGATATAAGTATACCTACTCCAGCTTTTTTTTTTTTTACTTCCAGTATCATGATAGATATTTCTCCATCCCCTTACTTTCAATCTGAAGGTGTCTTCCAGTCTAAAGTGAGTTACTTGTAGACAGAAAATAGATGGATTTTGCTTTATTTTTATCCATTCTGCTACCCTATGTCTTTTCATTGGGGCATTTAGTCCATTTACATTCAGTGTTATTATTGAAAAATATGGGTGTATACTCATCGTGTCCTTTGTGGGATTTATACTTGTGGTGGTGTCTCTGGTATCTTGCATTACTTAAACATATCCCTCAAAGACTCCCCCTCAGGGTTTCTTGTAGGAATGGTTTAGTGCTGATAAATTCTTTCAATTTTTGTTTATTTGGAAAGACTTTTCTCTCTCCTTCTATTCTGGATGCTAGCTGATTTGAGGATTCCAGGCTGCATATTTTTTCTGTTCATCACATTCAAGATTTCCTGCCATTCTTTTCTGGCCATCCAAGTTTCAGTAGATAGGTCTATCACCACTCTGATAGGTTTCCCTTTGTATGATAGGGCCCTTTCTCCCTAGCTGCTTTCAAAATTCTCTCTTTGTCATTATATTTTGCCAGTTTAACTATGATATGTCATGCAGAAGATAGATTCAAGTTAAATCTGAGGGGAGTTCTCTCTGTCTCTTGGATTTCAACGTCTGTTTCTTTCCCCATTGGGGAAGTTCTCTGCTATAATTTGTTCAAGGACTCCTTCAGCACCTTTCCCTCTCTCTTCCTCTTCTGGGATTCCTATGATACAGATATTATTCTGGTTGATTGTATCACTGAGTCTCGAATTCTCCTTTCATGTTCCTGGATCAGTTTATATCTCTTTTTCTCAGCTTCCTCTTTTTCTATAATTGTGTCTTCTAAATCACTTATTCTCCTTTCTGCCTCTTCAATCCGTGCATTGGACACCTCCAGTTTACTTTGCATCTCATTTATATCATTTTTTAATTCATCACTACTATTTTTAAGCTCCATAGTCTTTGTACCAATAGTTTCTCTGATGTCTTCCATGCCTTTTTCAAGCCCAGCAATTAATTTTAGGAATCTTTTTCTAAATTCTTGTTCAGTTGTTTTGATTATATTTGTTTTGAGCAGTTCTCTAGCTGTCAACTCTTCTTGGAATTTCTTTGGAGGAGAGCTCTTTCATTTCATCATTTTGGTTTGCTTTCTACCTCTAATTAGAAAGCAGGTACCTTTGGTTTAACACACAGTGAGCACTCAGAAAACCTATCTGGAACGAATGATATGGATTTCTTAATATTGATACTTTAACTATATTTCTAATCGTTATGAGAAACTGTTTTGTAGGTAAGAGTGGTCAGAGCACACTGACCAGGTTGCTGTTGTCTTTCCTGAAGCTAAATGGCATTAACCCATGTTTCTCTGAAGGAGGTGAAGAAATTATATTAAAATTCTTGGGATTTTTACAGTTTTTATACTGAAATGGGCATGTTAATTAAATGTTTTCCAAGGTACCAAGTTATAGAACACTTAGAGCTGTGAGTCCCTTCAGTCATAAGATTAGACCTGAATGCCCAAGGGATGACTTTAAAGAAAGAGGTGACAAATGATGAGAACACGTGCTGAGCAACACTAGCCCATATTTCTACACTAATGACATGAAAGAATTAGAGAGTTGCCTTTGTGAGAAGGTACACCAGAAAAAAATGGAGAAAGAGAAAGGAGGTATTTTCATACCTCCTTGAGTAAAAATGAACATCAGGGACATTGGCCAGAAAAGCTAGAAAATAGGGTACATGAAGGATAAAGTGAGAAAGGAATGCTACCTTCCACATAGGAGGTTCTGAATCAGAGAGGTCAAAGGTTTAATACTGGGAAGGTCCACAGTTGGAAGGTGACTGTGGGTGAAGAAAGGAGACCAAGAGAATAAGGAAATACAAGAGAAATGTTCCAGAGTCAAGGAGGCACAGGGAAGAGAGAATTCATCCATCAGGGTGTCAAATTCGCCAAAGGATAGAGACGAACCTTACTGGTTCAACTATGCCATCTGTCCATGCAAAACACATCAGGTCCTGTGACACAAAAACTCCTGACAGCCTCTCTAAGACATCTTTACAGCATTTGTGTTCACTAATCTCCACTAAAAGGGATCCAGAAAAAGCCACTCCCCTTAATTTACTCCTGGGCCTTAAACAGCTCTTTAAGGAATAAGGCGAGAGAGGTGGCTTTTCAGGCAGACACAGGAACGTGCGCGTTCAGGGCTGAGCAGGGAGGCAGCAGCAGGTGCAGTGAAGCCTCCCTGACCCAGGGCCCTGGGGAGGAGGTTTGTGTACGAGGCTGAAGCACTGTGGGAAGAAAACTATAAAAATGCAGACAGTAATAAGTCGCCACATCTTCAGCCTGGAGGTTGCTGATGGTGAGGGTGAAATCTGTCCCAGACCCACTGCCGCTGAATCGGTCGGGGACTCCAGTTGCTCGGTTGGATGCATCGTAGATGAGCAGCTTAGGACGCTGTCCTGGTTTCTGTTGGTACCAGTTGACGTAGTTGCTAACACTCTGACTGGCCCTGCAGTTCATGGTGACCTGCTGGCCTAGAGACCCAGCCAGGGAGGCTGGAGACTGCGTCATCGTGATCGCCCCGCAGGCACCTGCAATCACGAGGAGGTCATGAAGATACATATGCACTTTAGCGCTGACACCCTGAAATATGGCGTTGGAAAAGTGTTGTACATGTCAGCGCATAATTGGGGCTATTTTGGAAATAGCCAGTATTTCCCATTATATCTTAAAAACATTTTTGTAACGCTAAACTGATACTACTCCAAAAGGCATGTGACAAATTTGTAATTTCTCACCTGAGACCCACAGCAACAAGGATATGAGGACCTGCCTCTGTGACACCATCTTGCTGTCCCTGCCTGCCTGATGCAGCTTAGCTTACATGGCAAAAGCCCCTTTTATCAAACATGAGCAGTTGCTCAGGGCCTGGGGGGTGGAGTTGGGGTGAAGTTTATGCAAAGCACCTGGTGAGTAAAGATGCAAACTGCATGAGTAGTGGGTTATGAAAGTATCTAAAGTATATTTAGAGAGCCAAAAATGTCACCAAAAATATAGCTGTAGGACTAGAAATACAGTAGTCGACTTAGAAGCTCTTAGAACAACTTAGAAGTTCAAAATGACAAACTGCTACAAGATCTAATGGTGACCTTCTATTTGAAATTCAAGAATGTTGTTAAATGGGTCGAGTTTCCAGTAATGATGAGCTAGGCTCTTCATATAAATAATCATGGTGAAAGTATAAAATATGCTGGGAAACTAGAAACAAACAATGGAAGGAAGGAAGGAAGGAAGGAAGGAAGGAAGGAAGGAAGGAAGCCAGGGAGGGAGGGAGAATGGGAAGGAAGAAAGAGGAAGGGAGGAAAGGAGGGAGGGATGGAGGAAAGAAAAAAGGAAGGAAGGGAGGAAGAAAGGGGGGAATGAGGGGAGAAAGGAATGGAAGGCACAAGAAGAAAATGGAGTACTTTGGACCCAATGTATTATAAAATCTCTGGCCAAAGATATTGGGACTCTAAAGCCATTTTTTCCTATAGCTCTGTAAGGATTCTGCAATCCCTTGAGCTCGGATTTGGGGCTGTGTTGAGGGCCAGAGAGATGGGACACAGGCTCAGAACTTACTCACTTTGGGAGAAAAGTGGGACCCTAATTTGAGCTAAGGAAAGTCCTAATCCTGAATTTTAGTTATTCTATGTTTTCAGTTCAATATGTCCATTTTGTGTGAAATTAACCCATTAATTAACTCTACGCTCTCTTTTTTCTTTCTTTTTTTTTTTTACAAATAGTTTATTGTCTAATTAGTTTCCACATAACACCCAGTGCTCATCCCCACAAGTGCCCTCCTCCATGTCCATCCCCCCTCCCCCCACGTCCATCAGTCCTCAGTTTTTGTCAGCATTCAAGAGTCTCTCATGATTTGCCTCTCTCCCTTTCCCCCACCATTTCCCCCCTTCTTCACCCCATGGTCCTCCGTTAAGTTCCTCCTAATCCTCCTATACGTGCAAACATATGGTATTTGTCCTTCTCTGCCTGACTTATTTCGCTCAGCATAACACTCTCAAGGTCCATCCATGTTGCTACACATGGCCAGATTTCACTGTTTCTCATTGCCATGTAGTATTCCATGGTATAGATAAACCACATCTTCTTGATCCATTCGTCCGTTGATGGACACTTAGGCTCTTTCCATGTTTTAGCTATTGTGGAGAGTGCTGCTATGAACATTGGGGTACATGTGCTCTTATGCATCAGCATTTCTATAGCCCTTGGGTAAATTCCTAGCAGTGCTATTGCTGGGTCATAGGGGAGTTCTATTGTTAGTTTCCTGAGGAACCTCCACACTGTTTTCCAGAGGGGCTGTACCAGTTTACATTCCCACCAACAGTGTAGGAGGGTGCCCGTTTCTCCACATCCTCGCCAGCATCTAGAGTTCTCTGATTTGCTCATTTTAGCCACTCTGACTGGCGTGAGGTGGTATCTCAGTGTGGTTTTGATTTGTATTTCCCTGATGAGGAGGGATGCTGAGCATCGTTTCATGTGTCTGTTGGCCATCTGCATGTCCTCTTTGGAGAAGTAACTCTAGGCTCTTTCAAGAAAATTTAGCTGCAGGGTGCCAGGGTGAATCAGTCAGTTGAGCATCTGATATTGGCTAATATCATGATCTCACAGTTCATGGGTTCAAGTTCCAGATCTGTCTCCAGCCGCACACCGGGCTCACTGCTATCAGCACAGAGCCCGCTTTGGATCCTCTGTCCTCCTCTCTCTGCCCCTACCAAGTTAGCATTCTTGGTCTCTATCTCTCTCTAAACTAAATAAAGAAAAGAAAATTTCATACCATCCAATGGTTTGAGAAGTCAGCTCAAGGTTGCCAGTTCCTAGTCCTGCTGTTCATTCTCCAGCAGAGGGAATGGTGGGGGGGGGCGGGTGGAGGGCCGGGGGGGTGCAATTCCCTTAAGAAACTGAGTGTGCATCACTATAAGTAGGGCCTAGGATTTTGTGGCTATAGGTCTACCTCAAGTACAGCTACTGAAACTCTTCCAGTCTTTTCCCTGAGTGGGATGGATGCATGGTGCTTACTCGGTCAGGTGGCACATTGGCTGTTCTACGGGTGTCCATGTGGCTTCTGCACTGATTCTTGACCTGAGAAATTTCCTGACACTCAGCTATAGTGTGTATCGAGTAGAACCTAGCTAGGGATCCATACCCCACCCCCACAAAGGTCAATTCTCCCATCACTCACCCCACCAGTTTGCCACTAGTGAAAGTTAATTTTACCTGTCACTTTACCTGTCATTTCATCTAGGCTATGGCCTCCAGTGGTGTGGTCAAATGCCAGTTAAGATGTTGTCCTGAAGGTAGTTTTGGTGTAATTAACATTTAAATCAGTAACCCTTGCATAACACAGATTACTCTCCATTATGAGGGTGAGGGCCTCATCCAATCAGTTGAAGTCTTTCAGAAGCAAGACTGAAGTTTCCCAAAGGAGAAGAGATGCTTCTTTAAGAAGCCACATAGAGGAGGAGGGGCAAGATGGCGGAGAAGTAGGGAGCTCCGTACCTGCACTCGTGCCCAGGCATCACACGGAAAAGGTCTGAAGCCATAGGAAACTGTACCACACCCAAGAGATGGGAGAGAAAGGACACAGATTCCACTGAGAAAGACTTCTAACGTGAGTGCGAACTGGGGAGGTAAAAATTGGGCCTGAATTGGAGACTGGAGACATGGGCCACCCCCTCTGTGGGGAGTGAGAGGGGAAAAAGAGAGTCCGAAACAGAAAAACCTCCGCTCGGGGTGTGGAAAATATTTGCGCACAAAATACCTGCGCGTCAGGCCCCTCCACGCTCCAAGTCGCCCAGGAGGGGCTGCGCTCGAGATTTGCTTCTTTGCGCTGGCTCCTGGCTGGCTGGGAGAGGCTGCGCGCCTGCAGCCATTACCCTCGAGGCGGGCTTGGGCCCATGGAGGAGGTGCGCAGGCACCGGAGTCAGTGCTCCTAGCTGGCTGGAACTCTAGAGGGAAGGCAAAGCGCTAAAAACTGACAGATATGACCTCGAGTTCGTGTTTTGGGTGATTGAGACACAGAGGGAACTTGATTTCCTCATTCCAGCGGGCTCAGCGCGCCGGCAGACAAAGCCCCCCGCCCCGCCCAGGCCCCCCAGTCCCACCCGGAGGAGAAGGGAGCAGAGGCTTCTGGCTCCACCTCCAGAGCTAGCCTGGAAGCTTGGAATTGCCCTGAGGGGAAGCCAGGGGACCGCCTGAGGCAATTTCAGCTGGGTGCTTGGTCTAGGATTTGGAGGCTGGGACTGGCCTGGGTTGAAAAGCGCAACAAACTTTGGCTGAGCCCCTGGCCCAGGAAGTTTACACGCACATAAAAGCGAGGTGGAGCTCCGCCACTCTCCTCCCTACAACCTCCAGGCAGAACTCCCGCCTGACTCATAAGATCACACCACGCCCATCCCTGCTTGAGAGCTGCCCTCCTCCCTTTCACCCCCCTTTTTTTTTGTTTTGGTTTTGGTTTTTTTTTTTTTTTTTCTTTTTTTCCGCAGAACACTGACCTGATTACCTCTGGTCACCGGCGGGCATGCTTAAACAATCAAATTTAGTCCATTCTGTAGATGTAAATTCTACACCTCCCGACCTTTTCATTTCTTTATCTCAGGAGTAATTAGACAACATAGTTTCTCTGGATAATACCAGCATCCTTCTCTCACCTATCCAACCATATTCTACCCTTTACCTCTTTGAAAAAAGCTTCGTATCCCTTCTGACTGTTCATTCTATTTCCAGTTTTGCCTCATCCTGCTCTGCCTTCTCTCTCTTTCTCTATGCTCTTCAACCAGCACTGCATACACACAGCTATTTAACTGTAGCTGGGAAATCGGGTTATATGCTTTAAACCGTTCTTTGTCCATCGGTTTTCTTCTTTTTTCCTTTCTTTTTCTCCTTTTTGACCCTTTTATGTATTTTCTACTCCCTATTATTCGCCCTCCCTCCTCCGTCTTTTCTCTTAACTTTTCCGTTTTCCCTCTCGGTTTGCATGTTAGTTGAATTAGCCTGTGCGTTTGAGTGCCCCTGCTCCCTGTGTGTTTGTCTGTCTGTTTTCTTTTCCAGGGCTACCTCAAGAAACAAGCCAGAGCACACAAGGTGGAGAGTCCCAAATATCACTATGAATAGGAAAATAAAATAACCAAGGTCCCAACAAGAGAGACCAAGAGACCATTCAAAAAACACTCTCTGAAAAGATAGGCCCTGGACAGTCAGAGAGTCTTCTTGGATATAGCAGCGCTCATAGATACAGAGAGCATAACAGGTCTTTAAAACTAACAAGAGCCAGAAAGCTAACTAAAATGACGAAACGAAAGAGCTCTCCTCCAAAGAAACTCCAAGAAGAAATGACAGCAAATGAACTGCTCAAAACAGATATCAGCAGCATCACTGAACAAGATTTTAGAATAATAATGGTAAAATTAATAGCTGGGCTTGAAAAAAACATAGGGGACATCAAAGAAACTATGGCTACAGACAGAATGGAAAATAAAAATAGCATGAAGAATTAAAAAAGGCGATAAATGAGATCCATAATAAATTAGAGGCCTCCAATGCACGGATTGAAGAGGCAGAAAGGAGAATAAGTGATTTAGAAGACACCATTACAGAAACACAAGACACTGACAAAAAAAGAGACAAACTGATCCAGGAACATGAAAGAAGAGTTCGAGAGCTCAGCTACACGGTCAAACGCAACAATATCTGTATCATAGGAATCCCAGAAGAGGAAGAGAGGTGGAAAGGTGCTGAATGAGTCCTTCAAATTATAGCAGAGAATTTCCCCGGCCTGGGAAAAGAAGTAAACGTTGAAATACAAGAGGCTCAGAGGACCCCCCTCTTATGTAATCTGAATCGACCTTCTGCAAGGCATAACACAGTAAAAATGGCAAAATACAAGGACAAAGAGAGAATTTTGAAAGAAGCTAGGAAGAAAAGGCCATAACATACAAAGGGAAACTTATCAGAGTGGTGAAAGACCTATCTACTGAAACTTGGCAAGCCAGAAAGGAATGGCAGGAAATCTTCATGTGATGAACAGAAAAAATATGCAGCCAAGAATCCTCTACCCAGTAAGCCTGTCATTCAAAATAGAAGGAGAGATAAAAACCTTTCCAAATAAACAGAAATTGAAAGAATTTGTCACCACTAAGCTAGCCCTACAAGAAATCCTGAGGGGGACGCTCTGAAGGAAAGGTTGCAAGGAACAAAGATACCAGAGACACAAACACAAGCATGAACTCCACAAAGGACACAATGAATCTAAACCCACATATCTCAATAATAACCCTGAATGTAAATGGGTTGAATGCTCCAGTCAAAAGACATAGGGTAGCAGAATGGATAAAAAAACAAAATCCATCTATATGCTGTCTACAAGAAACTCATTTTAGACTGGAAGATACCTTCAGATTAAAAGTAAGGGGATGGAGAAATATATATCATGCTACTGGAAATCAAAAGAAGGCTGGAGTAGCTATACTTATATCAGACAAACAAGACTTTAAATTAAAGACAATAACAAGAGATGAAGAAGGGCATTACATAATAGTTATAGGGTCTATCCATCAGGAAGAACTAACAATCATAAATGTCTATGCACCGAATATGGGAGCTCCTAAATATATAAAACAATTAATCACAAAGAGAAACAGTTTCATAGAAAAGAACGTGCTAATAGCAGGGGACTTCAATACTCCACTTACAGCAATGGATAGGTCAACCAGACAGAAAATCACTATATAAATAATGGACTTGAAAGACACTTTGGACCAGATGCATCTGACAGATATATTTAGAACTCTACATCCTGAGGCCAGGAAATTTACTTTCTTCTCAAGTGCGCATGGCACATTCTCCAAGATAGATCACATACTGGGACATAAAGCAGCCCCCAATAAATATAAAAGAATTGAGATCATACCATGCACACTCTCAGATCACAATGGTTTGAAACTTGAAATTAATCACAGGAAGAAGCCTGGAAAACCCCCCAAAACATGGAGGTTAAAGACCACCTTACTAAAGAATGAATGGGCCAATCAGGCAATTAGGGATGAAATTAAAAAATATATGGAAACAAACGAAAATGAAAACACAACAATCCAAAATCTATGGGATGCAGCCAAGGCAGTCCTAAGAGGAAAGTACATTGCACTCCTGGCCTATTTCAAGAAACTAGAAAAAGCGTAAGTCCAAAATCTAACAGCTAGTCTAAAGGAACTAGAGGTGAGAAACAAGAACGCCCTAAGCGCAGTAGAAGAAGAGAAATAGTAAAAATCAGAGCAGAAATAAACAACATAGAAACCAAAGAAATAATTGAACAGATCCATGAAACCAAGAGTTGGTTTTTGGAAAAAATAAACAAAATTGACAAACGTCTAGCCAGGCTTCTCAAAAAGAAAAGAGAGAGCACCCAAATAGACAAAATTATGAATGAAAATGGAATTATTACAACCAACCCCTCAGAAATACAGGCAATTATCAGGGAATACTATGAAAAATTATATGCCAACAAATTGGACAACTTAGAAGAAATGGACAAATTCCTAAACGCACACCCACTACCAAATTTCACACTGGAAGAGGTAGGAAATGTGAATAAACAATAACTCGTGAGGAAATCGAATCAGTGATCAAAAATCTCCCAACTAATAAGAGCCCAGGACCAGATGGCTTCCCCGGGGAATTCTACCAGACGTTTAAAACAGAATTAATACCCATTCTTCTCAAGCTATTCAAAAAAAGAGAAAGTGAAGGAAAACTCCCAGACTCATTTTATGAAGCCAGCATCACTCTGATTCCCATGCCAGACAGAGACCCAGAAAAAAAAGAGAACTACAGGCCAATATCCTTGATGAATACGGATGCAAAAATTCTCAACAACATACTTGCAAATCCAATTCAACAGCACATAAAAAGAATTATCCACCAAGATCAAGTGGGATTCATTCCTGGGTTACAGGGCTGGTTCAACATTCACAAATCTATCAATGTGATACATCACATCAAGAAAAGAAAAGATAAAAACCATAGGATCCTGTC